>NW_027278659.1:0-152559 GCF_030028105.1 Mobula birostris | reverse complement strand
CATCGCTATCCCCAAATGCTGTGTTTTTGTGTACCTCTCATATCTTCGCCCATATTGCCGTGATCTAGCGCACCTCGCACAGCTTCCCCTCCATCGTGTGTTTTCACGCACCTCTCATACCTTCACCTATATCGCCGTCTTTCCACGCACCTCCCGTAGCTTCCACTATATTGCTGTGTTTTCTTGTACCTCTCATACCTTCCCTTATATCGCTGTTTTTGTGCACCTCCCATAGCTTCCCATATATTGCTGTGTTTTCGCGCACCTCCCATAGGTTCCCCTACATCGCTGTGTTTTTGCGTGCCTATCATTTCTTCCCCTATATCGCTGTGTTCTCATGCACCTGTCATAGATTTCCATATATTGCAATGTTTTCGTGCACCTCTCATAGCTTCCCCTATATCGCTGTGTTTTTGCTGACCTTTCACAGCTGTGCCGATATCGCCGTGTTTTCGCAAACCTCCCATAATTTCCCATATAGCACTGTGTTTTCAAGCACCTCACATACCTACCCCTATATTGCTGTGTTTTCTCGCACCTCCCATAGCTTCCCCTATATCGCTGTGTTTTCTCTCACCTAGGAAACCTTCCCCTATATCGCTGTGTTGTCGTGCACCTCCCATACCGTCCCATTATCGCTGTGTTGTCGTGCACCTCCCATACCGTCCCATTATCGCGCACTGTTTTCGTGCACTTCCCATAACTTCCCCAATATGGCTGTGCTTTCGCGCACCTCTCATAGCTTCTCCTATATTGTTCTGTTTTCCCGCATCTCACTTAGCTTCCCCAATATCATTGAGTTTTCGCACACCTCTGATACCTTCTCGTATATCGCTGTGTTTTCGCTCACCTCTTATAGCTTCACCTAGATCGCGGTGTTTTCGTGCACCTCTCACATCTACCCCTATATCGCTGTGTTATCAAGCAGCTCTCATAGCTTCCCCTATATTGCTGTGTTTTTGCATACCTCCCATTGTTTCCGCTTCCTTGCTGTTTTCGTACACCTCTCATAGCTTGCCATATATTGTTATATTTTCACAAACCTCTCAGAGATTCCTATTGATCGCTGTGTTTACACGCTCCTCAAAGAGCTTCCCCTATATCGCCATGTTTTCGTGAACCTCCCATAGCTTCCCCTAGATCGCTGTGTTTTCACGCACCTCACATAGCGTCCCCTATATTGCCATGTTTTCGCACACCTCCCACAGCTTCCCCTATATCGCTGTGTTTTCTCGCACCTCTGCCACCTTCCCCTATATATGGCTGTTGTGGTGCACTTCCCATGGCTTCCCATATATTGCTGAGTTTTCGCGCACCTCTCATACCTTCGCCTACATCACTGTGTTTTCGTGCACCTCTCATACTTTCTCCCATAATGCTGTGTTTTCACGCACCTCCCATAGCTTGCCCTATATCGCTGTGTTTTCTCGCACCTCTCATACATCCCCCTACATCGCTGTGTTTTTGCGCACCTCCCATAAATTCCCAAATATGGCTGTGTTTTCTCGCACCTCTTATACCTTCCCCTGTATCGCTGTGCTTTCGCACACCTCCCATAGCTTCCCCGATATCACTGTGATTTCGTGCATCTCCCGTAGCTTCCTCTATATCGCTGTGTTTTCTCGCATCTCTCATAGCTTCCCCTATATCACTGTGTTTTCGCGCACCTTGCATAGCTTACCCTATATTGTTGTGTTTTCGCGCTCCTCTCATAACTTGAAGTATATCGATGTGTGTTTGCGCACCCCTTGTAGCTTCCCTGGTATTGATGTGTTTTCACGCACCTCTCATACCTGCCCCTATAACGCGTGTTTTTGCAGACCTCTCATAGCTTCCCCTATATAGCTGTGTTTTCGCGCATCTCGAATACCTTCCACTATATCGATGTGTTTTCGCCACCTCTCATACCTTCCCCATATTGCTGTTTTCTCATGCACCTCCCATAACTACCCATTTCTCGCCGTGTTTTCGCTCACCTATCATAGCTTCCCATATATTGCGATGTTTTCCCGCACCTCTCATCGCTTTCCCCAAATCACTGTGTTTATGCGCTCCTCTCAGAGTTTCTCCTATATTGCTGTGTTTTCCCGCACCTCACATAGCTTCCCCAATATCATTGTGTTTTCGCACTCCTCTGATACCTTCCCCTATATCGCTGCGTTTTCGCGTACCTCTCATATCGTTCCCTATATCGCTGTGTTATCGAGCAGCTTTCAAGCTTCCTCTATATTGCTGTGTTTTCGCATACCTCCCACTGCTTCCGCTAATCGCTGTTTTTGCACACCTCTCATAGCTTGCCATATATGGTGATGCTTTCGCGCACCTCGCATCGCCATCCGCAAATCGCTGTGGTTTTGCGTACCTCTCATATCTTCTTCCATATTGCCGTCATCTGGCGTACCTCGCATAGCTTCCCTTCCATCGCTCTGTTTTCGTGCACCTCCCATAGCTTCCCATATATCGCTATGTTTTCGCGCACCTCTCATACCTTCCACTATCTCGCTGCGTTTCTGTGCACCTCTCGTAGCTTCCCCTATATTGATGTATTTTCGCGCACCTCTCATAACTTTCCCTATATCACTGTGTTTTCATACACCTCCCATAGGTTTCCCTACATCGCTCTGTTTTCGAGTGCCTATCCTACCTTCACCTATATCACTGTGTACTCGCACATCTATCATAGCATCCCAAATATTGCGATGTTTTTGCACACCTCTCATCGCTTTCCCCAAATCGCTGTGTTTTTACGTACCTCTCATATCTTCTCCCATATTACCTTCATCTGGCACACCTCGCATAGCTTCCCCTCCTTCGCTGTGTTTTCGCGCACCTCTCATACCTTCCCCTATATCACTGTGTTCTCGTGCAGCTCTCATAGCTTTCCATATATTACAATGTTTTCGTGCACCTCCCATAGCTTCCCCCAAATCACTGTGTTTTCACGAACCTCTCATAGCTTCCACTATATCGTTGTGTTTTCGCACACATCGCATAGGTCCCCTATATTGTTGTGTTTTCGCGCACCTCTCATACCTTCCCCTATATCGCTGTGTTTTTGCTGACCTCTCACAGCTGTGCCTATATCGCCGTGTTTTCACGTACCTCCCATAGCTTCCCATATATCATTGTGTTTTGACACACCTCGCATACCTACCCCTATATCGCTGTGTTTTCGCGCATGTTTCAGAGCTTCCCCTATATTGCTGTGTTTTCGCGCACCTCCCATAGTTTCCCCTATATCGCTGTGTTTTCACGCACCTCTGAAACCTTCCCCTACATCACTCTGTGTCGTGCACCTCACATACCGTGCCATTATCGCTGTGTTTTCGTTGACTTCCCATAGCTTCTCCAATATGGCTGTGCTTTCCGCACCTCTCATAGTTCTCCTAGATTGCAGTATTTTCCCGCACATCACATAGCTTCCCTAATATCATTGTGTTTTCGCACACCTCTGATACCTTCCCGTATATCGCTGTGTTTTCGCTCACCTCTTATAGCTTCCCCTAGATCGCAGTGTTTTCGCGCACCTCTCATATCTACCCCTATATCGCTGTGTTATGAAGCAGCTCTTATAACTTCCACTATATTGCTGTGTTTTCGCATACCTCCCATGGCTTTCGCTATTTCGCTGTTTTCGCACACCTCTCATAGCCTGCCATATATTGCTATATTTTCACAAACCTCTCATAGCTTCCCCTAGATCGCTGTGTTTTCACGCTCCTCACAGAGCTTCCCCTATATCACCATGTTTTCGTGCATTTCCCGTAGCTTCCCCTATTTCGCTGTGTCTTCTCGCACCTCTGTTACCTTCCCTTATATCGCTCCGTTGTCACAAACCTCCCATGGCTTCCCATATATCGCTGTGTTGTCGTGCATCTCTCATACTTTCTCCTATATCACCTTGTTTTCTCGCACCTCTCATAACTTCTCCTACATCGCTCTGTTTTCGTGCACCTCCCGTAGCTTCCCATATATGGCTGTGTTTTCTTGCACCTCTCATAGCTTCCCCTATATTGCTGTGTTTTCGCGCACCTCGCATTGCTTCCCTTCTATCGTTCTGTTTTCGCACACCTCTCATACCTTCTCCCATATCGTTGTGTTTTTGCTGACCTCTCAGAGCTGTGCCTATATCGCCGTGTTTTCGCGCACCTCCCATAGCATCCCCTACATCACTGTGTTTTCTGGCACCTCTTATACCTTCCCCTATATCGCTGTGTTGTCGTGCACCTCTCATACCTTCCCCTAGATCGCCGTGTTTTCGCGCACCTCGCATAACGTCCTCTATGTTGTTGTGTTTTTGTGCACCTCTCATATCTTCCCCTATAGCGCTGTGTTTTTGCGCACCCCCCATACCTTCCCATTATCGATTGTTTTTTCGCGCACCACCCATAGATTCCCCAATATGGCTGTGTTTTTGCGCACCTCTTATACCTTCCCCTGTATCGCTGTGCTTTCGCACACCTCCCATAGCTTCCCCGATATCGCTGTGATTTCACGCACCTTCCATAGCTTCCCCTATATCTCTGTGTTTTCGCGCATCTCAATCCCTGCCCCTATGTCATTTTGTTTTTGTGCACCTCTCATACCTGCCACTGTATTGATGTGTTTTCACGCACCTCTCGTAGCTTCCTTGGTATCACCGTGTTTTCGCACACCTCGCACATCTTTCCCTATATCGCTGTGTTATCAAACAGCTTTCATAGCTTCCCCTATATTGCTGTGTTTTCGCATACCTCCCACTGCTTCCGCTATATCACTGTTTTTGCACACCTCTCATAGCTTGCCATATATGGCAATATTTTCGCACACCTCTCATAGCTTCAGTTAGATCGCTGTGTTTTCACGCACCTCACATAGCGTCCCCTATATTGCCATGTTTTCGCACACCTCTCATAGCTTCCTCAATATCGCTGTGTTTTCTCGCACTTCAGCTACCTTCCCCTATGTCTCTCAATGTTGTGCACCTCCCCTGGCTTCCCATATATCGCTGTGTTTTCGCGCACCCCTCATACCTTCCCCTACATCGCTGTGTTTTCGCGCACTTCTCATAGTTTCTCCCATAACGCCGTGTTTTCACGCACCTCCCATAGCTTCCCCTATATCGCTGTGTTTTCTTGAACCTCTCATACCTTCCCCTATATCTCGCCGTGTTTTCGCGCACCTCTCATAGCTTCCCATATATTGCGATGCTTTCGCGCACCTCGCATCGCCATCCGCAAATCGCTGTGGTTTTGCGTACCTCTCATATCTTCTTCCATATTGCCGTCATCTGGCGTACCTCGCATAGCTTCCCTTCCATCGCTCTGTTTTCGTGCACATCCCATAGCTTCCCATATATCACTATGTTTTCGCGCACCTCTCATACCTTCCACTATCTCGCTGCGTTTCCGCGCACCTCTCGTAGCTTCCCCTATATCGATGTATTTTCGCGCACCTCTCATAACTTCCCCTATATCGCTGTGGTTTCATACACCTCCCATAGGTTCCCCAACATCGCTCTGTATTCGAGTGCCTATCCTACCTTCACCTATATCACTGTGTACTCGCGCACCTGTCATAGCTTCCCATATATTGTGATATTTTTGCACACCTCTCATCGCTATCCCCAAATCGCTGTGTTTTTACGTACCTCTCATATCTTCTCCCATATTACCTTCATCTGGCGCATCTCGCATAGCTTCCCCTCCATCGCTGTGTTTTCGCACACCTCTCATACCTTCTCCTACATCTCTCTGTTTTCGAGTGCCTATCATACCTTCCCCATATCACTGTGTTCTCGTGCAGCTCTCATAGCTTTCCATATATTGCAATGTTTTCGTGCACCTCCCATAGCTTCCCCCAAATCGCTGTGTTTTCACGCACCTCTCATAGCTTCCACTATATCGTTGTGTTTTCGCACACATCGCATAGGTCCCCTATATCATTGTGTTTTCACGTACCTCCCATAGCTTCCCATGTATCATTGTGTTTTGACACACCTCGCATACATACCCCTATATCGCTGTGTTTTCGCGCATGTTTCAGAGCTTCCCCTATATTGCTGTGTTTTCGCGCACCTCCCATAGCTTCCCCTATATCGCTGTGTTTTCACGCACCTCTGAAACCTTCTCCTATATCACTCTGTTGTCGTGCACCTACCGTACCGTGCCATTATCGCTGTGTTTTCGTGCACTTCCCATAGCTTCTCCAATATGGCTATGCTTTCGCGCACCTCTCATAGCTTCTCCTAGATTGCAGTATTTTCCCGCACATCACTTAGCTTCCCCAATATCATTGTGTTTTCGCACACCTCTGATACCTTCCCGTATATTGCAGTGTTTTCGCTCACCTCTTATAGCTTCCCCTAGATCGCTGTATTTTCGAATACCTCTCACACCTACCCCTATATCGCTGTGTTATCAAACAGCTCTCATAGCTTCCCCTATATTGCTGAGTTTTCGCATACCTCCCATAGCTTTCGCTTTTTCGCTGTTTTCGCACACATCTCATACCCTGCCATATACTGCTATATTTTCGCAAAACTCTCATAGCTTCCCCTAGATCGCTATGTTTTCACGCTCCTCACAGAGCTTCCCCTATATCGCCATGTTTTCGTGCACCTCCCATAGCTTCCCCTATTTCGCTGTGTTTTCTCGCACCTCTGTTACCTTCCCCTATATCGCTCTGTTGTCGCAAACCTCCCATGGCTTCCCATATATCGCTGTGTTTTCGTGCACCTGTCATGCTTTCTCCTATATCACCTTGTTTTCGCGCACCTCTCATACCTTCAGGTATATCGATGTGTGTTTGCGCACCTTCCATAGCTTACCCTATATCACTGTGTTTTCTGGCACGTCTCATAGCTTCCCCTATGTCGCTGTGTTTTCGCGCACCTCTCATACCTTCCCCCAGATCGCCGTGTTTTCGCGCACCTCGCATAACGTCCCCTATGTTGTTGTGTTTTTGCGCACCTCTCATACCTTCCCCTACATCTCTCTGTTTTCGAGTGCCTATCATACCTTCCCCTATATCACTGTGTTCTCGTGCAGCTCTCATAGCTTTCCATATATTGCAATGTTTACACACACCTCTCATAGCTTCCACTATATCGTTGTGTTTTCGCACACCTCGCATAGGTCCCCTATATTGCTTTGTTCTCGCGCACCTCTCATACCTTCCCCTATATCGCTCTGTTTTTGCTGACCTCTCACAGCTGTGCCTATATCGCCGTGTTTTCATGCACCTCCCATATCTTCACATATATCACTGTGTTTTCACACACCTCGCATACCTACCCCATATCGCTGTGTTTTCGCGCATGTTTCAGAGCTTCCCCTATATTGCTGTGTTTTCGCGCACCTCCCATAGCTTCCCCTATATCGCTGTGTCTTCTCGCACCTCTGTTACCTTCCCCTATATCGCTCCATTGTCGCAAACCTCCCATAGCTTCCCATATATCACTGTGTTTTCGTACACCTCTCATACTTTCTCCTATATCACCTTGTTTTCGCGCACCTCTCATAACTTCAGGTATATCGATGTGTGTTTGCCCACCTTCCATAGCTTCCCCTATATCACTGTGTTTTCTGGCACCTCTCATAGCTTCCCCTATATCGCTGTGTTTTCGCGCACCTCTCATACTTTCTCCTATATCACCTTGTTTTCGTGCACCTCTCATAACTTCAGGTATATCGATGTGTGTTTGCCCACCTTCCATAGCTTCCCCTATATCACTGTGTTTTCTGGCACCTCTCATAGCTTCCCCTATATCGCTGTGTTTTCACGCACCTCTCATACTTTCCCCTAGTCGCCGTGTTTTCGCGCACCTCGCATAATGTCCACTATGTTGTTGTGTTTTTGTGCACCTCTCATACCTTCCCCTGTATCACTGTGTGTTTTCTCGCACCTCTCATAACTTCCCCTATATCGATGTGTTTTCGCGCACCTCTCGTAACTTCCCTGGTATCACTGCGTTTCCGCGCACCTCTCACATCTTTCCCTATATCGCTGTGTTACCAAACAGCTTTCATAGCTTCCCCTGTATTGCTGTATTTTCGCATACCTCCCACTGCTTCCGCTAAATCGCTGTTTTTGCACACCTCTCATAGCTTCCCCAAGATCGCTGTGTTTTCACGCACCTCACATAGCGTCCCCTATATTGCCATGTTTTCGCACATCTTCCATAGCTTCCCCTATATCGCTGTGTTTTCTCGCACTTCTGCTACCTTCCCCTAAGTCTCTCTGTTGTCGTGTACCTCCCCTGGCTTCCTATATATCGCTGAGTTTTCGTGCAACCCTCATACATTCCCCTACATCGCTGTGTTTTCGCGCACCTCTCATAGCTTCCCATATATTTCGATGTTTTTGCGCACCTCTCATCGCTTTCCCCAAATCGCTGTGTTTTTGCGTACCTTCCATATTATCTCACATATTGCCGTCATCTGGTGCACCTGGCATAGCTTCCCCTCCATCCTTGTGTTTTCGTTCACCTCTCATACCTTCCTCTACATCGCTCTGTTTTCGAGTGCCTATCATACTTTCCCCTATATCACTGTGTTCTCGTGCAGCTCTCATAGCTTTCCATATATTGCAATGCTTTCGTGCACCTCTCATAGCTTCCCCCAAATCACTGTGTTTTCACGCACCTCTCATAGCTTCTAGTATATCGCTGTGTTTTCGCACACCTCGCATAGGTCCCCTATGTTGTTGTGTTTTCGCGCACCTCTCATACCTTCCCCGATATCACTGTGTTTTTGCTAACCTCTCACAGCTGTGCCTATATCGCCGTGTTTTCGCGCACCTCCCATAGCTTCCCATATATCACTGTGTTTTCACGCACCTCGCATACCTACCCCTATATCACTGTGTTTACGCGCTCGTCTCAGAGCTTCCCCTATATTGCTGTGTTTCCACGCACCTCCCATCGATTCCCCTATATCGCTGCGTTTTCACGCACCTCTGAAACCTTCCCCTATATCGCTCTGTTGCTGTGCACCTCCCATACCGTCCCATTATCGCTGTGTTTTTGTGCACTTCCCATAGCTTCTCCAATATGGCTATGCTTCCGAGCACCTCTCATAGCTTCTCCTCGATTGCAGTATTTTCCTGCACATCACATAGCTTCCCCAATATCATTGTGTTTTCGCACAACTCTGATACCTTCCCGTATATAGCTGTGTTTTCGCTCACCTCTTATAGCTTCCCCTAGATCACCGTCTTTTCGCGCACCTCTCACATCTACCCCTATATCGCTGTGTTATGAAACAGCTCTCATAGCTACCCCTATATTGCTGTGTTTTTGCATACCTCCCATAACTTTCGCTTTCTCGCTGTTTTGGCACACCTCTCATAGCTTGCCATATATTGCCATATTTTCGCAAACCTCTTATAGCTTCCCCTAGATCACTGTGTTTTCACTCTCCTCACAGAGCTTCCGCTATATCGCCATGTTTTCGTACACCTCCCATAGCTTCCCCTATTTCGCTGTGTCTTCTCGCACCTCTGTTACGTTCCCCTATTTCGCTCCGTTGTCGCAAACCTCCCATGGCTTCCCATATATCGCTTGTGTTTTCGTGCACCTCTCATACTTTCTCCTATATCGCCTTGTTTTCTTGCACCTCTCATACCTTCCCCTATATCGCTCTGTTTTCGTGCACCTCCTGTATCTTCCCATATATCACAGCGTTTTCGCGCACCTCTCATAGCTTTCCCTATATCGCTATGTTTTCGCGCACCTCCCATAGCTTCCCCTATATCGCTGTGTTTTTGTGCACCTCTCATACCGTCCCATATATTGCTCAGATAACACTCCCCTCTGATAGCTTCCCCTATATCACCATGTTCTCACGCACCTCTCACAGCTTCAACTAAGTCGATGTGTTCGCGCACCTCTCATAGCTTCCCCTGTATCGATGTGTTCTCGTGCACCTCTCATCCCTTCCCCTATATCACTGCGCTTTCGCGCAGCTCTCATAGCTTCCCCTATATCGCTGTGTTTTCGCGCACCTCTCATACCTTCCATTATATCGCTGCGTTTCCGCGCACTTCTCGTAGCCTCGCCTATGTCGATGTATTTTCACTCATCTCTCATAAATTCCCCAATATCGCTGTGTTTTCATGCACCTCCCATAGGTTCCCCTACATCGCTGTGTTTTCGCGTGCCTATCATACCTTCCCCAATATCACTGTGTTCTCGTGCACCTCTCATAGCTTTCCATATATTGCAATGTTTTCGTGCACCTCTCATTGCTTCCACCAAATCACTGTTTACGCGCACCTCTCATAGATTCCCCTGTATCGCTGTGTTTTCGCACACCTCACATCGTTCCCCTTTTCTTCCTCTGTTTTTGCGCACCTCTCATACCTTCCCCTAAATCGCTGTGTTTTTGCTGACCTCTCACAGGTGTGCCTATATCGCCGTGTTTTTGCGCACCTCCCATAGCTTCCCATATATCACTGTTTTCACGCACCTCGCATACCTACCCCTATATCGCTGTGTTTTCGCGCACGTCTCAGAACATCCCGTATATTGCAGTGTTTTCGCGCACCTCCCATAGCTTCCCCTATATCGCTGTGTTTTCTCGCACCTCTGAAACCTTCTCCTATATCGCTCTGTTGTCGTGCACCTCCCATACCGTCCCATTATCGCTGTGTTTTCGTGCACTTCCCATAGCTTCCCCAATATGGCTGTGCTTTCACGCACCTCTCATAGCTTCTCCTATATTGCTGTGTTTTCCCGCACCTCACATAGCTTCCCCAATATCATTGTGTTTTCGCCTCTGATACCTTCTGATACCTTCCCGTATATCGCTGTGTTTTTGCTCACCTCTTATAGCTTCCCCTAGATCGCCGTCTTTTCGCGTACCTCTCACATCTACCCCTATATCGCTGTGTCATGAAGCAGCTCTCATAGCTTCCCCTATATTGCTGTGTTTTTGCATACCTCCCATAGCTTCCGCTTTCTCGCTGTTTTCGCACACCCCTCATAGCCTGCCATATATTGTTATATTTTCACAAACCTCTCATACCTTCCTCTAGATCGCTGTGTTTTCACGCTCCTCACAGAGCTTGCCCTATATCGCCATGTTTTCATGCACCTCCCATAGCTTCCCCTATATCGCTGTGTCTTCTCGCACCTCTGTTACCTTCCCCTATATCGCTCCGTTGTCACACACCTCCCATGGCTTCCCCTATATCGCTGTGTTTTCGTGCACCTCTCATACTTTCTCCTATATCGCCTTGTTTTCTCGCACCTCTCATACCTTCCCCCATATCGCTCTGTTATTATGCACCTCCCATAGGTTCCCCTACATCGCTGTGTTTTCTGGCACCTCTCATAGCTTCCCCTATATCGTTGTGCTTTCGCGTACCTCGCATCGCTTCCTCTATATCGTTTTTTTTTCGCGCACCTCTCATACCTTCAGGTACATCGATGTGTGTTTGCGCACCATCCATAGTTTCCCCTATATCACTTTGTTTTCTGGCACCTCTTATAGCTTCCCCTATATCGCTGTGTTTTTGCGCACCTCTCATAGCTTCCCCTATATCGCTGTGTTTTTGTGCACCTCTCATACCGTCCAATATATCGCTGAGATAACGCTCCCCTCTCATAGCTTCCCCTATATCGCCGTGTTTTCACACACCTCGCATACCTTCCGCTATATCGTTGAGTTTTTGCACACCTCTCATACCTTCCACTATATCGATGTGTTCACGCACCTCTCGTAGCTTCCCCTGTATCGATGTGTTTTCGTGCACCTCTCATACCTGCCCATATAACGCGTTTTCTCGCAGATCTCTCATAGCTTCCCCTATATCGCTGTGTTTACGCGTTCCTCGCTTACCTTCCACTTTATCGATGTGTTTTCGCGCACTTCTCATACCTTCCCCTATATCGCTGTGTTTTCATGCACCTCGCATAGCTTCCCTTTTTTCACCGTGGTTTCGTGCACCTCTCATAATTTCCCATATATTGCAATGTTTTCGCGCACCTCTCATCGCTTTCCCCACATCGCTGTCTTTTTGCGCACTTCTCACATCTACCCCCATATATTTTTGTTCTGGTGCTCCTCACATAGCATCCCCTACATTGCTGTGTTTTCGCGCACCTCCAATAGATTCCCCAATATGGCTGTGTTTTCATGCTCCTCCCATAGCTTCCAGTTATCGCTGTCTTCTGTCTCTGTATCTTGTTTTACGGCGGTTGGCATCCAGCTTAATGGTGCATTACCGCCACCCTCTGCTCCAGAATGTGCACTAGACATACATTCTAAATCCCTTCACCCAATCACACACACATATATATACAAACCTACACTTCACCCTCCCATCTTTGACCATCCTAGTATCCTATTCCTGTTGATTCGTCATATTCTATAAAAAACCCCTGTACCCCTTAAAAACGCTAAAATCGCTGTCTTTTCCCGAACCTCCCATAGATTCCTCAATATGGCTGTGTTTTCGCGCACCCCTTATACCTTCCCCTGTATCGCTGTGCTTTAGCACACCTCATATAGCTTCCCCGATATTGCTGTGATTTCGCGCACCTCCTGTAGCTTCCCCTGTATCACTGTTTTCTTGCACCTCTCATAGCTTTTGCGCACCTTCCATAGCTTCCCGTATATCGTTGTGATTTCGTGCACCTCTCAGACCTTCAAGTATATCGATGTGTGTTTGCGCACCTTCCATAGCTTCCCCTATATCGCTGTGTTTTCGCGCAACTCGCATACCTACCCCTATATCGTTTTGTTTTTGTGCACCTCTCATACCTTCCATATATCAATGTGTTTTCATGCACCTCTCGTAGCTTCCCTGATATCGATGTATTTTCGCACACCTCTCATACCTGCCCCTATAACGCGTTTTTTGCAGACCTCTCATAGCTTCTCCTGTATCGCTGTGTTTTCCCGCCCCTCCCATAGCTTCCAAAATATCATTGTATTTTCACACACCTCTGATACCTTCCCCTATATCGCTGTGTTTTCGCGCACCTCTTATAGCTTCCCATATATCATCGTGTTTTCGCGCACTTCTCACGTCTTCCCCTATGTCGCTGTGTTATCGAGCAGCTTTCATAGCTTCCCCTATATTGCTGTCTTTTCGCATACCTCCCATAGCTTCCGCTATATCGCAGTTTTCACACACGTCTCATAGCTTGCCATATATGACGATGTGTTCGTACACCTCTCATAAATTCCCCTAGATCGCTGTGTTTTCGCGCATCTCACATAGCGTCCCCTATATTGCCATGTTTTCGCACACCTCCCATAGCTTCCCCTATATCGCCGTCTTTTCTCACTCCTCTGATACCTTCCCCTATATCGCTCTGTTGTCGTGCACTTCCCATGGTTTCCCATATATCGCTGTGTTTTCGTGCACCACTCATACCTTCCCCTACATCGCTGTATTTTCGTGCATCTCTCATATTTTCTACTATAATGCCATGTGTTCACACACCTCCCATAGCTTCCACTATATCGCTGTGTTTTCTCTCACCTCTCATATCTTCCCCTAAATCGCTCTGTTTTCGCGCACCTCTCGTAACTTCCCATATATCGCTGCATTTACGCACACCTCTCATAGATTTCCCTATATCGTTATGTTTTTGTGCACCTCCCATAGCTTCCCCTATATCGCTGTGCTTTTGTGCACCTCTCGTACCGTCCAATGTATTCACTGAGATAACGCTCCCCGCTCATAGCTTCCCCTATATCGCCGTGTTTTCGCGTACCTCGCATACCTTCCGCTGTTCCCGATGTTGGGGAAGTCCAGAACGAGGGGTCACAGTTTGAGGATAAAGGGGAAGCCTTTTAGAACCGAGATTAGGAAAAACTTCTTCACACAGAGAGTGGCGAATCTGTGGAAATCTCTGCCACAGGAAACAGTTGAGGCCGGTTCATTGGCTATATTTAAGAGGGAGTTAGATATGGCCCTTGTGGCTACGGGGATCGGGGGTATGGAGGGAAGGCTGGTGCAGGGTTCTGAGTTGGATGATCAGCCATGATCATAATAACTGGCGGTGCAGGCTCGAAGGGCCGAATGGCCTACTCCTGCACCTATTTTCTATGTTTCTATTTTTCTATACCTCCCATAGCTTCCGCTATATCGCTGTTTTCGCACACCTCTCATAGCTTGCCATATATGGTGATGTTTTCGCACATCTCTCATAACTTCCCCTAGATCGCTGAGTTTTCGTGCACCTCACAAAGCGTCCCCTATATCGCCATGTTTTTGCACACCTCCCATAGCTTCCACTATATTGCTGTGTTTTCTCTCACCTCTCATACCTTCCCCTATATCGCTCTGTTTTCGCGCATCTCTCGTAGTTTCGAATATATATCGGTGAGTTTTCGCGCACCTCTCATAGATTTCCCTATATCGCTATGTTTTCGCACACCTCCTACAGCTTCCGCTATATCGTTCTGTTTTTGTGTACCTCTCATACCGTCCCATATATCGCTGAGCTAACGCTCCCCTCTCATAGCTTCCCCTATATTGCTGTGTTTTCGCACACCTCTCATAGCTTCCCCTAGATCGCTGTGTTTTCTGCACCTCGCATACCTTCCACGTTATCGTTGAGTTTTTGCGCACCTCTCATACCTTCCACTATATCGATGTGTTCGCGCACTTCATCCCTTCCCTTATATCACCGTGTTTTCCCGCACCTCTCATAGCTTCCGCTATATAGCTGTGTTTTCATGCACCTCGCACAGCTTTCCCTATGTCATTGTGGTTTTGTGCACCTCTCATACCTTCCACTATATCGACGTGTTTTCGTGCACCTCGCGTAGCTTCCCCGTATCGATGTGTTTTTGCGCACCTCTCATACCTGCCTCTATAACACGTTTTTTCGCAGATCTCTCATAGTTTCCCCTTTTTCACCATGTTTTCGCGCACCTCTCATCGCTTTCCGCAAATTGTTGTGTTTTTGCGCACCTCTCATATCTTCCCCCATATTGCAGTGTTCTGATGCACCTCACATAGCTTCCCCTACATCGCTGTGTTTTCGCGCACCTCCCTTAGATTCCCCGATAACGCTGTGATTTCGTGCACCTCTCATATCTTCTACTATAGCGCTGTGTTTTTGCGCACCTCCCATACCTTCCAATTATCGCTGTGTTTTTGCGCACCTTTCCATAGATTCCCCAACATGGCTGTCTTTTCGCGCACCTCTTATATCTTCCCCTGTATCGCTGTGCTTTCGCACACATCCCATAGCTTCCCCGATCTCGCTGTGATTTTGCACACCTCCCGTAGCTTCCCCTATATTGATTTGTTTTCTCGCACCTCTCATAGCTACCCCTATATCGATGTGTTTTCACGCACTTTACATAGCTTCCCCTATTTTGTTATTTTCGCGCACCTCTCATGCCTTCAAGTAGATCAATATGTGTTTGCGCACCTTCGCATACCTACCCCTATATCGTTTTGTTTCGTGCACCTCTCAATTAGGAAGGGGAAAAAAGATTATGAGAGAAAACTGGCAGGGAACATAAAAAATGACTGTAAAAGCTTTTATAGATATGTAAAAAAGAAAAGACTGGTAAAGACAAATGTACGTCCCCTGCAGACAGAAACAGGTGAATTGATTATGGGGAGCAAGGACATGGCAGACCAATTGAATAATTACTTTGGTTCTGTCTTCACTAAGGAGGACATAAATAATCTTCCAGAAATAGTAGGGGACAGAGGGTCCAGTGAGATGGAGGAACTGAGAGAAATACTTGTTAGTAGGGAAGTGGTGTTAGGTAAATTGAAGGGATTGAAGGCAGATAAATCCCCAGGGCCAGATGGTCTGCATCTTAGAGTGCTTAAGGAAGTAACCCAGGAAATAGTGGATGCATTAGTGATAATTTTTCAAAACTCGTTAGATTCTGGACTAGTTCCTGAGGATTGGAGGGTGGCTAATGTAACCCCACTTTTTAAAAAAGGAGGGAGAGAGAAACCAGGGAATTATAGACCGGTTAGCCTAACGTCGGTGGTGGGGAAACTGCTGGAGTCAGTTATCAAAGATGTGATAACAGCACATTTGGAAAGCGGTGAAATCATCGGACAAAGTCAGCATGGATTTGTGAAAGGAAAATCATGTCTGACGAATCTCATAGAATCTTTTGAAGATGTAACTAGTAGAGTGGATAGGGGAGAACCAGTGGATGTGGTATATTTGGATTTTCAAAAGGCTTTTGACAAGGTCCCACACAGGAGATTAGTGTGCAAACTTGAAGCACACGACATTGGGGTAAGGTATTGATGTGGATGGAGAATTGGTTAGGCAGACAGGAAGCAAAGTGTGGGAATAAACGGGACCTTTTCAGAATGGCAGGCGGTGACTAGTGGGGTACCGCAAGGCTCAGTGCTGGGACCCCAGTTGTTTACAATATATATTAATGACTTGGATGAGGAAATTAAATGCAGCATCTCCAAGTTTGCTGATGACACGAAGCTGGGTGGCAGTGTTAGCTGTGAGGAGGATGCTAAGAGGATGCAGAGTGACTTGGATAGGTTTGGGTGAGTGGGCAAATTCATGGCAGATGCAATTTAATGTGGATCAATGTGAAGTTATCCACTTTGGTGGCAAAAATAGGAAACAGATTATTATCTGATTGGTGGCCGATTAGGAAAAAGGGAGGTGCAGCGAGACCTGGGTGTCATTATACACCAGTCATGAAAGTGGGCATGCAGGTACAGCAGGTGGTGAAAAATGTGAATGGTATGCTGGCATTTATAGCGAGAGGATTCGAGTACAGGAGCAGGGAGGTAATACTGCAGTTGTACAAGGCCTTGGTGAGACACACCTGGAGTATTGTGTGCAGTTTTGGTCCCCTAATCTGAGGAAAGACATCCTTGCCATAGAGGGAGTACAGAGAAGGTTTACCAGGTTGATTCTGGGATGGCAGGACTTTCATATGAAGAAAGACTGGATTGAACTGGGCTTGTACTCGTTGGAATTTAGAAGATTGAAGGGGGATCTGATTGAAACGTATAAAATCCTAAAGGGATTGGACAGGCTCGATGCAGGAAGATTGTTCCCGATGTTGGGGAAGTCCAGAATAAGGGGTCACAGTTTGAGGATAAAGGAGAAGCCTTTTAGGACCGAGATTAGGAAAAACTTCTTCACACAGAGAGTGGTGAATCTGTGGAATTCTCTGCCACAGAAAACAGTTGAGGCCAGTTCATTGACTATATTTAAGAAGGAGTTAGATATGACCCTTGTGGCTACGGGGATCAGAGGGTATGGAGGGAAGGCTGGGGCGTGGTATTCTGAGTTGGATGATCAGCCCATGATCATAATAAATGACGGTGCAGGCTCGAAGGGCCGAATGGCCTACTCCTGCACCTATTTTCTATGTTTCTATGTTTCTATACCTTCCCCTGTATCGATGTGTTTTCACGCACCTCTTGTAGCTTCCCTGGTATTGATGTGTTTTCGCGTACCTCTGATACCTACCCCTGTAATGCGTGTTTTTGCAAGCCTCTCATATCTTCCCCTATATCGCTGTGTTTTTGTGCACCTCGTATACCTACCCCTATATCGTTGTGCTTTCGCGCACCACTCATACCTTCCACTATATCGATGCGTTTTCGCCACATCTCACACCTTCCCCTATATCGCTGTGTATTCACGCACCTCCCATAGCTTCCCATTTTTTTGCTGTTTTTTCGCGCACCTCACATGGCTTCCCCTATATTGCGATGTTTTCCCACACCTCTCATCGCTTTCCCCAAGTCACTGTGTTTTTGTGCAACTCTCATAGCTTCTCCTGTATCGCTGTGTTTTCCCGCACCTCCCATAGCTTCCCCAATATCATTGTGTTTTTGCACACCTCTGATACCTTTCCCTATATCGTCGCGTTTTCGCGCACCTCTCACATCTTTCCCTATATCGCTTTGTTTTCAAACAGCTTTCATACCTTCCCCGATATTGCTGTGTTTTCGCGTACCTCCCACTGCTTCCGCTATATCGTTGTTTTGGCACACCTCTCATAGCTTGCCATATATGGCGATATTTTCGCACACCTCTCATAGCTTCCTCTAGATCGCTGTGTTTTCACGCACCTCATATAGTGTCCCCTATATTGCCATGTTTTCGCACACCTCCCACAGCTTCCCCTATATCGCTGTGTTTTCTCGCACCTCTGCTACCTTCCCCTATATCTCTCTGTTGTCGTGCACCTCCCCTGGCTTCCCATATATCGCTGAGTTTTCTCGCACCTCTCCTAATTTCTCCCATAACGCCGTGTTTTCACGCATCTCACATAGCTTCCCCTATATCGCTGTGTTTTCTCGCACCTCTCATACCTTCCCCTATATTGCTCTGTTTTTGTGCACCTCCTGTAGCTTCCCATTTTTCGCCATGTTTTCGTGCACCTCTCATAGCTTCCCATATATCGCTATGTTTTCGTGCACCTCCTGTAGCTTCCCCTATATTGCCGTGTTTTCGCATACCTCTCATACCTTCCACTATATCGCTGTGTTTACGCGCACCTCTCGTAGCTTCTCCTATATCGATGTGTTTTCGCGCATCTCTCATAACTTCCCATATATCATCGTGTTTTCGTGCACCTCCCATAGGTTCCCCTATAAGACTGTGTTTTTGCTCACCTCTCATAGCTGCCACTATATCGCCATATTTTTGCGCAGATCTCATATCTTCCCCTATAGAGGTGCGTTTTCTCTCACCTCTCATAACTTCCCTTATATCGCCCTGTTTTCGCACACCTCTCATACATTCCCCTACATCTCCATGTTTTCGCGCAGTGCTCATACCTTCCTGTATATTGGTGTGAGTTTGCGCACCTCGCATACTTCCCCTATATCGCTGTGTTTCGCGCACCTTTCATAGATTCCCCTAAATCGCTGTGTTTTTGCTCACCTCGCATAGCTTCCCCTATATCGCTGTATTTTCGTTCACCTCTTACAGCTGCCCCTATATCGCCGTGTTTTGGCGATCTTCTCATAACTTCCCCTATTCAGCTGTGTTTTCTATCACCTCTCAAAACTTCCCCTGTATCGCCGTGTTTTCGCGCACCTCTCATACCTTCAACTATATCGCTGTGTTTACGCGCACGTTCCATACCTTCCCATATATTGCTATGTTTTTCCGCACCTCCCATAGCTTTCCCTATATTGCTGTGCTTTTGCGCACATCTCATACATTCTGCTGTATCGCTGTATTTTCGCGCACCTCTCATAGCTTCCCCTATATCGCTGTATTTACGCGCACCTCTCATAACTTCCCCTGTACAGCTGTGTATTCGCTCACCACTCATAACTTACCCTGTATCAGCGTGTTTTTGCGCACCTCTCATACATTCTGCTGTATCGCTGTATATTCGCGCACCTCTCATAGTTTCCCCTGTACAGCTGTGTATTCGCTCACCACTCATAACTTCCCCCGTATCAGCGTGTTTTTGCGCACCTCTCATACATTCTCTTATATCGCCATGTTTTCGCGCACCTCTCATACCTTCAACTATATCGCTGTGTTTTCGCGCACATCCCATACCTTCCCCTATAGTGCTGTGTTCTTGTGCACCTCTCAAAGCTTTTCCAAAAGCTCTGTGTTTTAGCGCACCTCCCATAGCTTCCCATATATTGCTGTGTTTTCACCGGCCTCTCATACCTTCCCCTATATTGCTGTGTTTTCGTGCACCTCTCATAGCTTCCCATATATCGCTGTGTTTTCGCGCACCTCACATTGCTTCCCCTAAATCCTTGTGTTTTCGTGCACCTCTCATACCTCCAACTATATTGATGTGTTTTTGTGCACCTCTCGTAGCGTCCCCTCTACCGTTGTGTTCTCACGCACCTCTCATAGCTTCCATATATTGCGATGTTTTCGCACACCTCTCATAGCTTCCCCCAAATCGCTGTGTTTTCTCGCACCTCTCATAGCTTCCCCTATATCGCCGTGTTTTCCGCACCTCACATACCTTCCCCTATATCGCTATGTTGTCGCGCAAATCCCATGGCTTCCCCTATATCACTGTGTTTTCGCGCACCTCTCATAGGTTCCCCTATAAGACTGTGTTTTTGCGCACCTCTCATCCCTTCCCCTTTATCGCTGTGTTATCACGCACCTCTCATAGCTTCCACTCTATCGCTGTGCTCTCGCGCACCTCTCATACCTTCCCCTATAGAGGTGCGATTTCTCTCACCTCTCATAACTTCCCTTATATTGCTGTGTTTTTGCACACCTCTCATACATTCCCCTACATCTCCATGTTTTCGCACACTGCTCATACCTTCCTGTATATTGGTTTGATTTTGCACACCTCGCATAGCTTCCTCTATATCGCTGTTTTCCGTGCACCTCTGATAGATTCACCTAAATCGCTGTGTTTTCGCGCACCTCTCATAACTTCCCCTATATCGCTGTGTTTTCATGCACCGTCCATAGGTTCCGCTACATCGCTGTGTTTTCGCGTGCCTATCATACCTTCCCCTGTATCAATGTGTTCTCATAGCTTACCCCAAATCGCTGTGTTTTCTTGCACCTCTCATAACTTCCCCTATATCGCTGTTTTCTCGCACCTCTCATATCTTCCCCTATATGGCTGAGTTTTTGCTGACCTCTCACAGCTGTGCCTATATCGCCATGTTTTCGCACACCTCCCATAGCTTCCCATATATCACTGTCTTTTCACGCACCTCTCATAACTTCTCCTATGTCGTGGTGTTTTCACGTACCTGCCATTGCTTCCCCTATAACTACTATATTACCTGGTTATTTTAAGTCTAAACTGCACTGTCTGCACTTACTTTTTTTTTGTGTATCTCTTGTAAAGTTATATTGCAACGGCGTATCAGTGCCTATATGGTTTACCTTTTGTGTACTAATTCAATAAAAAGACTTAAAAAGAAAAGATTTGGGGGAAGCTATGAGAGGTGCGTGAAAACGCAGTGAGAAAGAGGAACGTATGAGAGGTGCGCGAAAACACATCGATATTGGGGAAGCTACGAGAGGTGCGTGAAAACACATCAATATAGTTGAAGGTATGAGACATGCGCGAAAACATAATGATGTAGGGGAAGCAATGCGAGGTGCGCGAAAAAAAAGCGATATAGAGGAAGGTATGAGAGGCCGGTGAAAACACAGTGATATAGGGGAAGCTATGAGAGGTGCGCGAAAACACGGCGATATAGGGGATGGTATGAGAGGTGCGCGAAAACAAATCGATATGGGGAAGCTACGAGAGGTGCGTGAAAACAGAGAGATTTTGAGACAGCTATGAGAGGTGCGCGAAAACACAGCGCTATAGGGGAAGCTATGGGAGGTGCGCGAAAACACGGCGATATACGTGAAGGAATGAGAGGTGTGTGAAAACACATCAATATAGGGGAAGCGATGAGAGGTATGAGATGGTATGCAAGGTGCATGAAAACAGTGATATAGAGGTAGGTATGAGAGGTGCGCGAAAACACAGCGATATAGAGGAAGGTATAGGAGGTGCGCGAAAACACAGCGATTTAGGAGAAAGTACGAGAGATGAGCGTAAACTCGGCTAAAAAGGGGAAGGTATGAAAGGTGCGCGAGAACTCGGCGATATATGTAAAGCTATGAGAGGTGAGCAGAAACACAGCGATAGAGGGGAAGCTATGGGAGGTACGCCAAACACAGCGTTATGGGGGATGCTATGGAAGGTGCACCAAAACACAACGAGATAAGGGAAGTTACGAGAGGTGAGAGAAAACGCATCTCTATAGGGGAAGGTATGAGAGCTGTGCGAAAATATGGCGATATAGTGGCAGCTATGAGAGGTGAGCAAAAACACAGCGATATAGGGGAAGGTATGAGAAGTGCACGAGAACGCAGCGGTAGATGGGAAGCTATGAGAGGTGCGCAAAATCACACCGATATAGGGGAAGCTATGAGAGGTGTGCGATGACACAGCGATACAGGGGAAGGGATGAGAGGTGCGCGAAAACACAGTCTTACAGGGAAACCTATGGGAGGTGTGCGAAAACACGGCGATATATGGGAAGATAAGGGAGGTTTGCAGAAATACAGCGAAGTACGGGAAGTTATGGGACGTGCGCGAAAACACAGCGATATAGTGGAAGATATGAGAGGTGCGTGAAAACACAGCGATATAAGGGAAGCTATAACAGGTGAGCAAAAACACAATGATATTGGGGAAACTACGTGAGGTGCGGGAAAACACAGCGTATAGGGGAAGGTATGAGAGGTGTGAGAAAACACAGTGATATAGGGGAAGCTATGGGAGGTGCATGAGAACATGGTGATATAGGAGAAGGAATGAGAGGTGCGCGAAAACACAAAGACGTAGGGGAAGGTATGAGAGGTGCGTTAAAACACGGCGATATAGGGGAAGCTATGCGACGTGCGCGAAAACATTGCAATATATGTAAGCTATGAGGGGTACTCGAGAACACAGCGGTAGAGGGGAAGCTACGAGAGGTGCGTGAAAACACAGCGATTTATGGGGAGCTATGGGAGGTGCGCGAAACACAGCGCTATAGGGGAATATATGAGAGGTGCGCAAAAACCCGGCGATACAGGGGAAGCTATGGGAGGTGCGCGATAACACAGCGATTTATGTGAAGGTATCAGAGGGAAGCAAAAACACAGCGATAGAGCAGAAGCTATGGGAGATGCGCGAAAGCACAGCGATATAGGGGAAGCAATGAGAGGTGTGCGATTATACAGCGATACAGCAGAATGTATGAGATGTGTAAAAAAGCACAGCAATATAGGGAAAGCTATGGGAGGTGCGGAAAAACACAGCAATATATGGGAACATATGGAACTTGCGCGTAAACATAGCGATATAGTTGATGGTATGAGAGGTGTGCGAAAACACAGCGATATAGTTGATGCTACGAGAGATGCACAAAAACACAGCGAAATAGTGGAAGGTATGAGAAATGCGCGAAAACGCAGCATTATATGGGAAGCTGTGGGAGGTGCACGAAAAGAGAGCGAGAAAGGGGAAGGTATGAGAACTGTAAGAAAACACTGCAATATAGGGGAAGCTATGAGAGGTGCATGAATGCCCAGCGATATAGGAGAAGATATGAGAGGTGCACGAAAACACAGCGATGTAGGGGAAGCTATGCGAGGAGCGCCAGAGCACGGCGATATAGGGGAAGCGATGAGAGGTGCGCAAAAACACAGCGATTTGGGGGAATCTATGAGTGGTGTGCGAAAACATCGCAATATATGGGAAGCTATGAGAGGTGCGCGAAAACAAGGCGAAAAATGGGAAGCTATGGGAGGTCCGAAAAAACAGGGCGATATACGGGAAGTGATGAGAGGTGCACGAGAGCACAGAGACATAGGGGAAGCTATGAGAGGTGCATGAAAACAGAGCAATATAGGAGAATCTATGACAGCTGCTTGACAACTCAGTGATATAGGGGAAGATATGAGATGTGCGCTAATACACGATGATATAGATAGGGGAATGTATGGAAGGTGCGTGAAAATACTGCGATATAGGGGAAGGTATGAGATGTGTGAGAAAACACAGTGATATAGGGGAATGTATGGGGGGTGCATGAAAACACGGCGATATAGGGGAAGTTATGAGAGGTGCGCGAAAACACTGTGACACAGGGCAACTATGGGAGGTGTGCGAAAACACGGCAATATACGTGAAGGTATGAGAGGTGCGTGAAAACACGTTGAAATAGGGGAAGGTATGAGAGATGAGCGAAAACTCAGCTAAAAAGGGGAAGGTATCAGAGGTGCGTGAGAATATAGCGATATAGGAAAAATTATGAGGGGTGAGCAAAAGCACAGCGATATATGGGAAGCTATGGGAGGTGCACGAAAACAAAGCGATATAGGGGAAGGTATGAGAGGTGTGAGAAAACACAGCAATATAGGGGAAGCTATGAGAGGTGTGTGAAAACACAGCGATATAGGAGAAGGTATGAGAGGTGCACGAAAACACAGCGATATATAGGAAGCTATGGGAGGTGCACGAAAACAGAGAGAGAAGGTGCGCGAAAGCACAGCGACGTAGGGGAAGCTATGCAAGGTGCGCCAGAACATGGCGATATAGGGGAAGCTATGAGAGGTGTGCAAAAACCCAGCGATTTTGGCGGATCTATGAGAGGTCCGCGAAAACATCGCAATATATGGGAAGCTATGAGAGGTGCGCGAAAACATGGTGAAAAATGGGAAGAAATGGGAGGTCCCTGAAAACATGGCAATATAGGGTAAGTTATGTGAGCTGCTTGATAACACAGCGATATAGAGGAAGTAATGAGGTGCGCGAAAACACGGTGATACAGCGGAAGCTATGAGAGGTGAGCGAAAACACAGCGCTATAGGGGAAGCCTTGGGATGTGCACGAAATCACAGTGATATCAGGGAAGGCATGAGAGGTGCGTAAAAACACAGCGATTTGGGGGAATCTATGATAGTGTGCAAAAACATCACAATATATGGGAAGCTATGAGAGGTGCGCGAAAACATAGCGAGAAATAGGAAGCTGTGGGAGGTCCGTGAAAACAGGGCGATATAGGGGAAGTGGTGAGAGGTGCACGAGAGCACAGTGACATAGGGGAAGCTATGGGAGGTGCGTGAAAACAGAGCAATATAGGGGAAGCTATGACAGCTGCTTGATAACACAGTGATATAGGTGAAGATATCAGAGGTGCGCGAAAACCCGGTGATATAGAGGAAGCTATGAGAGGTGAGCGAAAACACAGCGATATAGGGGAAGCCTTGGGAGGTGCGGGAAATCACAGCGATATAGGGTAATGTATGGGGGGTGCGTGAAAATAATGTGATACAGGGGAAGGTATGTGATGTGTGAGAAAACATAGCGATGTAGGAGAAGCTATGCAAGTTTCGCCAGAATAAGGGGATATAGGGGAAGATATGGGAGGTGCGCGAAAACACAGTGATATAGGGGAATGTATAGGAGGTGCATGAAAAACGGCGATATAGGGGAAGTTATGAGAGGTGCGCGAAAACATTGTGATATAGGACCAAGCTATGGGAGGTGCGCGAAAACAGGGAGATATACGTGAAGGTATGAGAGGTGCTTTAATGCACGTCGATATAGCAGAATGTATGAGAGATGAGCGAAAACTCAGCTAAAAAAGGGAAGGTATGAGAGGTGCGCGAAAACATAGCGAGAAATGGGAAGCTGTGGGAGGTCCGTGAAAACAGGGCGATATAGGGGAAGTGGTGAGAGGTGAGCAAAAACATAGCGATGTATGGGAAGTTATGAGAGGTGCGCGAAAACAGAACGATATAGGGGAAGCTATGAGAAGTGCGCGAAAACACAGTGATTTGGGGGAAGCTATGAGAGGTGCGCGAAAACACAGTGATTTGGGGGAAGCAATGAGAGGTGCGCGAAAACACAGTGATTTGGGGGAAACTGCAAGAGGTGCGTGAAAAACCATCTATATAGTGGAAGGTATGAGAGGTGTGCGAAAACACAACCATATAGGGGAAGGTATGCGAGGTGCGCAAAAACACTGCAATATATGGGAAGCTATGAGAGGTGCGTGAAAACATGGCGATATAGTGGAAGGTATGAGAGATGTGCGAAAACACAGTGATAAATGAAAGCTATGGGAGGTGCGCGAAAACACAGCGATATACGTGAAGGTATTAGAGGTGTGTGAAAACATTGATATAGGGGAAGGTATGAGAGATGAGCGAAAACTCAGCTAAAAAGGGGAAGGTATGAGAGGTGCGTGAGAATATGGCGATATAGGAAAATCTATGAGAGGTGAGCAAAAGCACAGCGATACAGGGGAAGCACGAGAGGTGCATGAAAACACAGCGATATATTGGAAGGTATGAGAGGTGAGTGAAAACACAGCGATATAGGGGATGCTATGAGAGGTGCTCGAAAACACGGCGATACAGGGGAAGATATGAGAGGTACGTGAAAACACGTCGATTTAAGGGAAAGTATGAGAGATGAGCAAAAAATCAGCTTAAAAGGGGGAGGTATGAGAGGTTGCGAGAACACGGCGATATAGGCTAGCTGTGAGAGGTGAGCAAAATCACAGCGATATAGGGGAAGATATGAGAGCTGCGCGAAAAGACAGTGATATATGGGAAGCTATAGGAGGTGCATGAAAACAGAGAGAGAAAGGGGAAGGTATGAGAGGTGTGAGAAAAAACAGCAATATAGGGGAAGCTATGGGAGGTGCGTGAAAGCACGGCGATATAGGAGAAGGTATGAGAGGTGCGCGAAAACATGGCAATGTAGGGTAAGCAATGCAAGGTGCGCCAGAACAAGGCGATATAGGGGGAAGCTATGAGAGGTGCGCAAAAACACAGCGATTTAGGGGAAGCTATGAGAGGTGCGCGAAAATATTGCAATATATAGAAACCTATGAGAGGTGCACGAGAACACAGCAATAGAGGGGCGATATAAGTGAAGGTATGAGATGTGCATTAATACACGTCGATATAGGTGAATGTATGAGAGATGAGCGAAAACTCAGCTAAAAAAGGGAAGGTATGAGAGGTGCGCGAGAACATGACGATATAGGCAAAACTATCAGAAGTGAGCAAAAACATAGCGATGTAGGGGAAGTTATGAGAGGTATGCGAAAACAGAACGATATATGGGAAGCTATGCGAGGTGCGCGAAAACATGGTGATATAGGGGAAGCTATGAGAGGTGCGCGAAAACACAGTGATTTTTGAGGAAGCTATGAGAAGTGCGCGAAAATATTGCAATATATAGAAACCTATGAGAGGTGCATCAGAACATAGCAATAGAGGGGAAGCTATCAGAGGTGTGCAATAACACAGCAAAAAAGGGGAAGGTATGGGAGGTGTGTGAAAACATGGCGATATATGGGAAACTATGCGAGGTGCGTGAAAATACGGCGATATAGGGGAAGCTATGGGAGGTGCGCAGAAAAATTGCAATATATAGAAAGCTATGCGAGGTGTACGAAAGCGCAGCGATTCGGGGGAAGCTATGAGAGGTGCGCGAAAAAAATTGCAATATATAGAAAGCTATGAGAGGTGCGCGAAAATACAGCGATAGAGTGGAAGGTATGGGAGGTGCGCGAGAACACAACGATATAGGGGAAGCTATGCGATATGTGCAAATACACGGCCATATAGGGGAAGCTATTAGAGGTGCGCGAATACACGGCGATATACGTGAAGGTATGAGAGGTGCGTGAAAACACAATGATATAGTGGAAGCTATGCGAGCTGCGCGAAAACACAGCGAAATAGGGGAAGTTATGAGAGGTACGCGAACACACATCGATATAGGGCAAGCTACGAGAGATGTGCGAAAACATAGCGGTATAGTGGACGGTATGAGAAGTGCGAGAAAACACAGCGATATATGGGAAGCTATGGGAGGTGCACAAAAACAAAGCGAGAATGGGAAAGTTATGAGAAGTGTGAGAAAACACAGCAATATAGGGGAAGCTATGGGAGGTGCGTGAACGCACGGCGATATAGGAGAAGGTATGAAAGGTGCGCGAAAACACAGCGATGTAGGGGTAGCTATGCGAGGTGTGCCAGAACATGGCGATATATGGGAAGCTATGAGAGGTGCGCAAAAACACAGCGATTTGGGGGAATCTATGAGAGGTGTGCAAAATCATCGCAATAAATGGGAAGCTATGAGAGGTGCGCGAAAACACGGCGAAAAATGGGAAGCTATGGGAGGTCCGTGAAAACAGGGCGATATAGGGGAAGTGAAGAGAGGTGCACAAGAGCACAGCGACATAGGGCAAGATATGAGAGGTGCGCGAAAACTCGGTGATATAGCGGAAGCTATGAGAGGTGAGCTAGAAGCACAGGGATATAGAGGAAGCCTTGGAAGGTGCGCGAAATCACAGTGATATCGGGGACGGGATGAGAGGTGAGTGAAAACACAGCGATATAGGGGAATGTATGAGATGTGTGAGAAAACACTGCAATATGGAGGAAGCTATGGGAGGTGCGCAAAAGCACGGCAACTTTGGCGAATCTATGAGAGGTCCGTAAAAACATCGCAATATATGGGAAGCTATGAGAGGTGCGCGAAAATATGGTGAAAAATGGGAAGCTATGGAAGGTCCCTGAAAACATAGCAATATAGGGGAAGTTATGTGAGCTGCTCGATAACACAGCGATAAAGGGGAAGTAATTAGATGTGCGTGAAAAATAGGTGGTATAGGGGAAGCTATGAGAGGTGAGCGAAAACACAGCAAAAAAGGAAAAGCGATATAGTGGAAGGTGTGAGAGGTGCGCGAAAAACCAGCGATATATTGGAAGGTATGGGAGGTGCATGAAAACAGAGCGACATAGGGGAAGGTTTGAGAGGATCGCGAAAACACAGCGATTTGGGGGAAGCTATGAGAGGTGCGCGAAAACATCGCAATATATAGGAAGCTGTGAGAGGTGCGCGTAAGCAGGGCGAAAAATGGGAAGCAATGGGTGGTGTGCGATTACATAGCGATATAGGGGAAAGTATGAGAGGTGCGCGAAAACATGACGCTATATGGGAAACTATGGGAGGTGCTTGAAAACAGTGCGATATGGGGGAAGGTATGAGTGGTGAGCAAAAACACAGCCATGTACGGGAAGCTATGGGAGGTGTGCGAAAGCAGAGCTATATAGGGGAAGTGATGAGAGGTGCAGAAGAGTACAGAGACATAAGGGAAGTTATGGAGGTGCGTGAAAACACAGTCATGCGGGGAAGGTATCAGAAGTGCGCTAAAACACAGCAATATCGGGGAAGGGATGAGAAGTCTGCGAAAACACGTCGATATAGGGGAAGGTATGAAAGGTGTGCAAAAACATAGTGATATAGGGAAAGCTATGAGAGGTACAGGAAAACACGGCGATATACAAGAAGATATGAGAGTTGCGTGAAAACACGTCAATATAGGGGAAGGTATGCGAGGTGCGCAAAAACACAGAGACATAGGGGAATCTATGGGAGTTGTACAAAATCACAGCGATATAGTGGAAGGTATGGGTGGTGCATGAAAACACGGCGATATAGGGAAAGGTATGAGAGGTGCGCAAAAACACAGTGATATAGAGGAATCTATAGGAGGTGCGCAAATAAGCAACGATATATGGGAAGCTATGGGTGGTGCGCGATAACAGAGCGATATAGGGGAAGGTATGAGGGGTGTGCGAAAACACAGCGGTATAGGGGACTCTATGGGAGGTGCACGAAAACACAGCGATATAGGGGAAGGTATGGGAGGTGCACGAAAACACGGCGATATAGAGGAAGGTATGAGAGGTGCGTGAATACAGCAGTGATATAGGGGAAGCTATGGGAGGTGCGCGAAAACATGGTGATATAGATGATTATATGAGAGGTCTGCGAAAAAGAGCAATTTGAGGGAAGCTATGAGAGGTGCACGAAAGCACAGTGAAAAAGGGGAAGGTATGAGAGGTGCGGGAAAACACTGCGATATATGGGAAACTATGGGAGGTGCGTGAAAACAGGGCGATATCGGGAACAGTATGAGAGGTGTGCAAAAACACAGCGATATAGGGGAATCTATGGGAGGTGCGCGAAACCACAGCGATATATGGGAAGCTGTGGGAGGTGCACGAAAACAGAGCGACATGGGGAAGGTATGAGGGGTGCGAGAAAACACAGCGATGTAGGGGAAGCTATGGGAGGTGCGTGAAAACACGGCAATATAGGAGAAAGTATGAGAGGAGTACGAAAACACATCGATGTACGGGAAGGTATGAGAGGTGCGCGAAAACCGTGATATAACGGAAGCTATTGGAGTTATGCAACAATACAGCAATATAGGGGAAGGTATGGATGGTGCACGAAAACACGGCAATATACGTGAAGGTATCAGAGGTGTGCGAAAACACAGCAATATAGGGGAAGGTATGAGAGGTGCACGAAAACACGGCGATATACGTGAAGGTATGAGAGGTTTGTGAAAACACGTCGGCATATGAAAAGGTGAAGGTAGGAGTGATGCGCGATTTAGGCAAAGCTGTGAGAGGTGAGCAAAAACACGGCGATATAGGGGACTCTATGGGAGGTGCACGAAAACACAGTGATATAGGGGAAGTCATGAGAGGTGCGCGTAAACACAGTGATTTGAGGGATTCTATGAGAGGTGCACGAAAACATTGCAATATATGTTAAGCTATAAGAGGTGTACGAGAACACAGCGATATAGGGGAAGGCATGGGAGGTGCACGAAAAGACGGCGATAAAGGGGAAGGTGTGAGAGGTGAGCGAAAACAGCGATATAGGGGAAGCTATGGGCGGTGCGCGATGTCACAGCGATATAGGGGAAGGTATGAGAGGTGCACGATAACACCACGAAATAGGGGAAGGTATGAGAGGTGTGCGAAAACACAACGACATAGGGGAAGGTATGAGAGGTGTGCGAAAACACAGTGATATAGAGGAATCTATTGGAGGGGCACGAAAATGCAGCGATATATGGGAAGCTGTGGGAGGTGAGCAATAACAGCGCAATATAGGGGAAGGTATGAGGGGTGTGAGGAAACACAGCAATATAGGGGAAGCTATGGGAGGTGTGTGAAAACAAGGGGATATAGGAGAAAGTATGAAAGGAGCACGATTACACAGCGATGTATGAAAAGGTATGGGAGGAGCACGAAAACACGACGATACAGGGGAAGGTATGAGAGGTGAGCGAAAACACAGCAATATAGGGGAAGCTATGGGCGGAGTGCGAAATCACAGTGATATAGGGGAAGTTATGAGAGGTGCGCGAAAACAGTGATGTAGGGGAAGCTAAGGGGAGGTGCGTGAAAATATGGCGATACAGGGGAAGCGTTGAGAGGTGTACGAAAACTCTGAAATTAGAGGATGGAATGAGCGGAGCGTGAAAACGCAGGGATATACGGGTAAGTATGCAAGATGCATGAAAACACAGTGATATAGGGAATGTATGAGAGGTGCGCGAAAACACAGCGATATATGGGAAGCTATGGGAGGTGCTCGATAACAGAGCGATATTGGGGAAGGAATGAGCAGTGCGAGAAAACACAGTGATGTAGGGGAAACTATGGTTGGTGCGTGAAAACACAGCGATATAGGAGAAAGTATGAGAGGAGCAGGAAAACACAGCAATGTACGGGAAGGTATGAGAGGTGCGCAACAACACAGCGATATATGAGAAGCTATGGGAGGTGCACGACAACAGACAGATATAAGGGACGGTATCAGACGTGTGAGAAAACACAGCGATATATGGGAAGCTGTGGGAGGTGCGTGAAACATTGCGATACAGGAGAAGGTATGAGAGATACGTGAAAACACAACGATGTTGGGGAAGCTATGAGAGGGACGCAAAAACAGCGATATAGCAGAAGCTATGGGAGGTACGTGACAACACAGGAATATCAGGGAAGGTATGGAAGGTGCGTGAAAACACGGCGATATACGTGAAGGTATCAGAGGTGCGTGAAAACACGGCAATATGGGGGAAGCTATAAGAGGTGAGCGAATCCACAGCAATATAGGGGAAGGTATGAGAGGTGTGCGAAAACACAATGATATTGGGGAAGCTATGGGAGGTGCGGTAAAACACAGCGATATAGGGTAAAGTATGAGATGTGTGCGAAAACAGCGATATAGGGGAAACTATGGGAGTTTTGCGAAAACACAGCGATATAGGGGAAGGGATGAGAGGTGGGTGAAAACACAGCGATAGAGGGGAAGGTATGAGAGGTGCGCGAAAACACAGCAATATAGGGGAAGGTATGAGAGGAGCGCGAAAACAGGGCGATATAGGGGAGGTTATGAGAGGTGCGTGAAAACCCAGCGACATTGGGGACGTTATGTGATGTGCATGAAACCACGGTGATATTGGGGAAGGTATGAGAGGTGTGCAAAAACACAGCTGTATACGGGAATGAATGAGAGGTGCGCGAAGGCACAGTGATATAGGGTATTCTATGGGCGGTGCGCAAATACACAGCGATATAGGGGACGTTATGAGATGTGCATGAAAACACATCAATATAGGGGAAGATATGAGAGGTGCGCGAAAACAGCGATGTAGGCGAAGCTATGGGAGGTGCGCGAAAGCACAGCGATATAGGGGAATGTATGAGATGTGCATCAATACACGGCGATAGTCGGGAAGCCATGAGAGGTGTGCGAAAACACAGCGATATAGGGGAAGGTATGAGAGGAGCTCGAAAACAGGGCGATATAGGAGAGGTTATGAGAGGTGCGTGAAAGCCCAGCGACATTGGGGACATTATGAGATGTGCATGAAACCACGGTGATATTGGGGAAGGTATGAGGGGTGCGCAAAAATACATCGATATAGGGGAAGGTATGAGAGGTGCACGAAAACAGCGATGTAGGCGAAGCTATGGGAGGTGCGCGAAAACACAGCGATATAGGGGAAGGTATGAGATGTGCATGAATACACGGCGATAGTCGGGAAGCCATGAGAGGTGTGCAAAAACACAGCGATATCGGGGAAGGTATGAGAGCTGCGTGAAAACACAGTGATATTGGCGACGTTATGAGATGTGCATGAAAACACAGTGATATTGGGGAAGGTATGAGAGGTGTGCAAAAATACAGCGATATACGGGAATGCATGAGAGGTGCGCGAAGGCACAGTGATAAAGGGGATGGTATGAGAGGTGCGCGAAAACACAGCGATATAGGGAAAGCTATGAGATGTGCATGAATACACGGCGATAGTCGGGAAGCCATGAGAGGTGTGCGAAAACACAGCGATATAGGGGAAGGTATGAGAGGTGCGTGAAAACACATTGATATAGGGGAAGGTATGAGAGGAGTGTGAAAACAGGGCGATATAGGAGAAGGTATGAGAGGTGCACGAAAACAGCGATATAGGTGAAGGAATGGGAGGTGCACAAAAACAGGGCGATATTTGGGAAGGTATGAGAGGTGCGCGAAGGCGCAGCGATATAAGGGATGCTATGGGAGGTGCGCAAATATGCAGCAATATAGAGGACATTATGAGATGTGCATAATAACACGGCGATATAGAGTAAGTTATAAGAGGTGCGCAAAAACACGGCGATATAGGGGAAGTTAAGAGAGGTGCGTGAAAACACAGCGATATAGGGGAAGGTATGAGAGGTGTGCGAAAACACAGCGATATGGGGGACGGTATGAGATGTGCATGAATGCACGGCGATATCGGGGAAGCCATCAGAGGTGCGAGAAAACACAGTGATATAGGGGACGGTATGAGATGTGCATGAACACATGGCGATATTGGGGATTCCATGAGAGGTGCGCGAAAACACGGCGATATAGTGGAAGCTATGAGAGGTGAACAAAAACACAGCGATAAAGGTGAAGCTATATCAGGGTGCGAAAAGACAGCGATATAGGTGAAGGCATGAGAGGTGCGCGAAAACACAGCGATGTAGCGGAAGCTATGGGAGCTGCGCGAAAACACAGCGATATAGGGGAATGTATGAAATATGCATGAACCACAGCGATATCGGGGATGCCATGAGAGATGCGCAAAAACACGGCTATATAGGGAAAAGTATGAGAGGTGCGCAAAAACACGGCGATACAGGGGAATGCATCAGAGGTGCAAGAAAACACAGCGATATAGGGGACGTTATGAGACGAGTGAAAACAGAGCGATATAGTGGAAGCTATGGGATGTGTGCGAAAACAGGGCGATATAGGGGAAGGCATGAGAGGTGCGCGAAAACAGGGCAATATAGTGGAAGCTATGGGATGTGTGCGAAAACAGGGCGATGTAGGGGAAGGTATGAGAGGTGCGCGAAAAGACAGCGATATAGGGGAAGGTATGAGAGGTGCACGAAAACACAGCGATATCGGGGAAGGTATGGGAGCTTCGCGAAAACAGGGCAATATAGGGGAAGGTATGAGAGGTGCACTAAAACACAGCGATACAGGGGAAGGAATGGGAGGTGTGCGAAAACAGGGCGATATACGGGAAGGTATGAGAGGTGCGCAAAAACAGGGCAATTTAGTGGATGCTATGGGACGTGCGCGAAAACACTGATATAGGGGAAGGTATGAGAGGTGTGCGAGAATACAGCCATGTAGGGGAAATTATGAGAGGTGCATGACAACACGGCGATACAGGGGAAAGTATCAGAGATGTGAGAAAACACAGCGATATAATGGAAGTAATGACAGCAGCGAAAACATTGCGATACAGATGAAGACATGAGAGGTGCATGAAAACAAAGTGATATAGGGGAAGCTATGAGAAGTGATCAATAACACAGCGATAAAGATGAAGCTATGGGATGTGTGCAAAAAGACAGCGATATAGGGGAAGGTATGAGAGGTGCGCGAAAACACAGCGACGTGGGCGTAGCTATGGGAGGTGCACGAAGGAACAGCGATATAAGGGACGGTATGAGATGTGCATGAATACACGGCAATATTGGGGAAGCCATGAGAGATGCGCGAAAACACAGCAATATAGGGGAAGGTATGAGAGGTGCACGAAAACACAACGATTAAAGGGAAGGTATGGGAGGTGCACGAAGGCACAGCAATATAGGGGATTCTATGGGAAGTGGGCGAATGCACAGCAATATGGGGGACGTTATGAGATGTGATTGAAAACACGGCGATATAGGGGAAAGTATGAGAGGTGCGCAAAAATACAGCAATATAGGAGAAGTTATGAGAGGTGCATGAAAACACAGCGATACAGGAGAAGGTATGAGAGGTGCACGAAAACACAGCGATATAGAGGAAGGTATGGGAGGTGCGCAAAAACACAGTGATATAGGGGAAGACATGAGAGGTGCTCGAAAACAGGGCTATATAGTGGAATGATGGGATATGCGCGAAAACATGGTGATACAGGGAAAGTTATGAGAAGTGCCCGAAAACACAGCGATACAGGGGTTGCTATGGGACGTGCGCAAAACACAGTGATATAGTAGAAGGTATGAGAGGTGTGCAAGAACATGTCTATATAGGGGAAATTATGAGAGGTCCGTAAAAACATGGCGATATATGAGAAGTTATGAGAGTTGAGTGAAAACACAGCGATATAGGGGAAGGTGTGAAGGTATGAGAGGTGCACGAAAACACAGTGATATAGGGGAAGGTATGAGAGGTGCGCGAAGGCACAGTGATATAGGGGACGGTATGAGATGTGCATGAAAACACGGAGATATCGGGGAAGAAATGAGAGATGCGTGAAAACATGGCGATATAGGGGAAAGTATGAGAGGTGCGCAAAAACACGGCGATACAGGGGAATGCATCACAGGTGCAAGAATACACAGCGATATAGGGGAAGTTATGAGAGAAGCAATAATACAGCGATATAGTGGAGACATGAGAGGTGCACGAAAACAGGGTAATATAGTGAGAGCTATGGGATGTGCATGAAAACAGGGCGATATAGGGGAAGGTATGAGAGCTGCGCGAAAACACAGCAATATAGGGGACTCCATGGGACGTGCGTGAATACACAGTGATATAGGGGAAGGTATGCGAGCTGCGCGAGAACACGGTGATCTAGGGGAAAGTAGGAGAGGTGCGCGAAAACTTGGCTTTATAGGGGAATGCATCAGAGGTGTGAGAAAACACAGTGATGTAGGGGAAGACATGAGAGGTGCGCGAAAACAGGGCAATGTAGTGGAAGCTATGGGATGTGCGCGAAAACACAGTGATATAGGGGAAGGTATGAAGAGGTATGCGAGAATACAGCGATGTAGGGGAAATTATGAGAGGTGCGTGACAACACGGCGATACAGGGGAATGTATCAGAGGTGTGAGAAAACACAGCGATATAATGGAAGTAATGACAGGAGCGAAAACAGCGATATAGGTGAAGACATGAGAGGTGCGTAAAAACACAGTGATATAGAGGAAGCTATGAGAGGTGAGCAATAACACAGCGATAAAGATGAAGCTATGGGATGTGCGCAAAAAGACAGTGATATAGGGGAAGGTATGAGAGGTGCGCGAAAACACAGCGACGTGGGCGTAGCTATTGGAGATGCGCGAAAGCACAGCGATATAAGTGACGGTATGAGATGTGCATGAATACACGTCAATATTGGGGAAACCATGAGAGATGCGCGAAAACACAGCAATATAGGGGAAGGTATGAGAGGTGCACGAAAACACAACAATAAAAGGGAAGGTATGGGAGGTGCGCGAAAACAGGACGATATAGGGGAAGATATGAGATGTGCGCAAAGGCACAGCGATATAGGGGATTCTATGGGAGGTGCGCGAATACACAGCAATATGGGGGACGTTATGAGATGTGATTGAAAACACGGCGATATAGGGGAAGGAATGAGAGGTGCGCAAAAATACAGTGATATAGGAGAAGTTATGAGAGGTGCGTGAAAACACAGCAATATAGGGGAAGGTATGAGAGGTGCACGAAAACACAGCGATAAGGAGGAAGGTATGGGAGGTGCGCGAAAACAGGGCTATATAGTGGAAGCTATGGGATATGCGTGAAAACATGGCAATACAGGGAAAGGTATGAGAGGTGTCCGAAAACACAGCGATACAGGGGATGCTATGGGACGTGCGCGAAAACACAGTGATATCGTGGAAGGTATGAGAGGTGTGCAAGAACATGGCTATATAGGGGAAATTATGAGAGGTCCGCAAAAACATGGCGATATATGAGAAGTTATGAGAGGTGAGTGAAAACACAGCGATATAGGGGAAGGTGTGAAGGTATGAGAGGTGCACGAAAACACAGCGATATAGGGGAAGGTATGAGAGGTGCGCGAAGGCACAGTGATATAGGGGACTCCATGGGACGTGCGTGAAAACACAGTGATATAGGGGAAGGTATGCGAGCTGCGCGAGAACACGGCGATACAGGGGAAAGTAGGAGAGGTGCGCGAAAACTTGGCGTTATAGGGGAATGCATCAGAGGTGTGAGAAAACACAGCGATGTAGGGGAAGACATGAGAGGTGCGCGAAAACAGGGCAATGTAGTGGAAGCTATGGGACGTGCGCTAAAACTGAGTGATATAGGGGATGGTATGAGAGGTGTGCGAGAACACGGCGATATAGGCGAAATTATGAGAGGTGCGCGAAAACACGGCGATACAGGAGAATATATCAGATGTGCGAGAAAACACAGCGATATAGGGGAATTAATGAGAAGAGCGAAAACATAGCGATCTAGGTGAAGAAATGAGAGCTGCGCGAAAACACGGCGATATAGGGGAAGCTATGAGAGGTGAGCAAAAACACGGCGATATAGGGGAATCTATGAGAGGTGAGCAATAACACAGCGATAAAGGTGAAGCTATGGGATGTGCGCGAAAAGACAGTGATACAGGGGAATGTATGAGAGGAGTGCGAAAACAGGGCGATATAGGAGAAGTTATGAGAGGTGCGTGAAAACCCAGCGATATAGGGGACGTTAAGAGATGTGCACGAAAACACGACGATATTGGGGAAGCCATGAGAGGTGCACAAAAATACAGCGATATAGGAGAAGTTACGAGAGGTGCGTGAAAACATAGCGATATAGGGGGAGGTATGAGAGGTGCACGAAAACACAGCGATATGGGGGAATGTATGGGAGGTGCGCGAAAACAGGGCGATATATGGGAAGGTATGAGAGGTGCGCGAAGGCACAGCAATATAGGAGATGCTATGGGAGGTGCGCGAAAACACAGTGAAATAGAGGAAGACATGAGAGGTGCGCAAAAACAGGGCAATATAGTGGAAGCTATGGGATGTGCGTGACAACACGGAGATACAGGGGAATGCATCAGAGGTGCGAGTAAACACAGCGATATAGGGGACGCTATGGGACTTGCACGAAAACACAGTGATATAGGGGAAGGTATGAGAGGTCTGCGAGAACACGGCGATATGGGGAAATTATAAGAGGTGCACGAAAACACAGCGATATAGGGGACGGTATGAGACGAGCACGAATACACGGCGATATTGGGGAAGCCATAAGAGGTGCGTGAAAACACAGCGATATAGGGGAAATTATAGGAGGAGCGCGAAAACAGAGCGATATAGGGGAAGGTATGAGAGGTGCACGAAGACACAGCGATATAGGGGATGCTATGGGAGGTGCGCGAAAACACAGTGATATAGCTGACGGTATGAGATGTGTATGAAAACACGGTGATATATGGGAAGCTATGAGGGGTACGCGAAAACACGGTGATATAAGGGAAAGTATGAGAGGTGCGCGATAAACTTTTCGTTATGTGGGAATGCATCAGAAGTGCGAGAAAATACAGCGATGTAGGGGAAGACATGAGAGGTGCGCGAAAACAGGGCAATATAGTGGAAGCTATGGAATGTGCGCGAAAACAGGGCGATATGGGGAAGTTATGAGAGGTGTGCGAAAACACAGCGATATAGGGGACTTTAAGAGATGTGCATGAAAACACGGCTATATTGGGGAAGCTATGAGAGGTGCACAAAAATACAGCGATATAGGTGAAGTTATGAGAGGTGCGTGAAAACACAGCGATATAGGGGAATGTATGGGAGGTGCGCGAAAACAGGGCTATATAGGGGAAGGTAAGATAGGTGCGTGAAGGCACAGCAATATAGGGGATGCTATGGGAGGTGCATGAAAACACAGCGATATAGGGGAATGTATGGGAAGTGCGCGAAAACGGCGATATAGGGGAAGGCAAGAGAGGTGCTCGAAGGCACTGCTATATAGGGGATGCTATGGGAGGTGCGCGAAAACACAGTGATATTGGAGAAGACATGAGAGGTGCACAAAAACAGGGCAATATAGTGGAAGCTATGGGATGTGCCCGAAAACACGGCGATACAGGTGAATGCATCAGAGGTGCGAGAAAACACAGCGATATAGGGGACGCTATGGGACGTGCGCAAAAACACAGTGATATAGGGGAAGGTATGAGAAGTCTGCGAGAACACGGCGATATTAGGGAAATTATAAGAGGTGTGTGATAACATGGTGATACAGGGGAATGTTTCAGAGGTGCGAGAAAACACAGCGATATAGGGGAAGTAATGATTGGAGCGAAAACATAGCGATATAGGTGAAGACATGCGAGGTGCGCGAAAAAACGGCGATATAGGGGAAGCTATGAGAGTTGAGCAATAACACAGCGATAAAGGTGAAGCTATGGGATGTGCGCGAAAAGACAGCGATATAGGGGAAGATATGAGAGCTGTGCGAAAACACAGCGATGTAGGAGAATTTAAGAGAGGTGCGTGAAAACACAGTAATATAGGGGAGGGTAGGAGAGGAGCACGAAAACACAGCGATATCGGCGAAGGTATGAGAGGTGCGCGAAAACACAGCGATATAGGGGAAGGTATGAGAGGAGCGCGAAAACACAGTGATATTGGGGAAGGTATGAGAGGAGCGCGAAAACAGAGCGATATAGGGGAATTTATGAGAGGTGCGTGAAAACCCAGCGACATTGGGGACGTTATGAGATGTGCATGAAAACACAGTGATATTGGGGAAGGTATGAGAGGTGTGCAAAAACACAGCGATATACGGAAATGCATGAGAGGGGCGCGAAGGCACAGCGATATAGGGAAAGCTATGAGATGTGCATGAATACACGGCGATAGTCGGGAAGCCATGAGAGGTGTGCGAAAACACAGCGATATAGGGGAAAGTATGAGAGGTGCGTGAAAACACATTGATATAGGGGAAGGTATGAGAGGAATGTGAAAACAGGGCGATATAGGGGAAGGTATGAGAGGTGCGCGAAGGCACAGCGATATAGGAGAAGGTATGAGAAGTGCACGAAAACAGCGATATAGGTGAAGGAATGGGAGGTGCGCGAAAACAGGGCGATATTTGGGAAGGTATGAGAGGTGCGCGAAGGCGCAGCGATATAAGGGATGCTATGGGAGGTGCGCAAATATGCAGCGATATAGAGGACATTATGAGATGTGCATAATAACACGGCGATATAGGGTAAGTTATGAGAGGTGCGCAAAAACACGGCGATATAGGGGAAGTTAAGAGAGGTGCGTGAAAACACAGCGATATAGGGGAAGGTATGAGAGGTGCGCGAAAACACAGCGATATGGGGGACGGTATGAGATGTGCATGAATGCATGGCGATATCGGGGAAGCCATCAGATGTGCGAGAAAACACAGTGATATAGGGGACGGTATGAGATGTGCATGAACACATGGCGATATTGGGGATTCCATGAGAGGTGCGCGAAAACACGGCGATATAGTGGGAGCTATGAGAGGTGAACAAAAACACAGCGATAAAGGTGAAGCTATATCAGGGTGCAAAAAGACAGCGATATAGGTGAAGGCATGAGAGGTGCGCGAAAACACAGCGATGTAGCGGAAGCTATGGGAGCTGCGCGAAAACACAGCGATATAGGGGAATGTATGAAATATGCATGAACCACGGCGATATCGGGGATGCCATGAGAGATGCGCAAAAACACGGCTATATAGGGAAAAGTATGAGAGGTGCGCAAAAACACGGCGATACAGGGGAATGCATCAGAGGTGCAAGAAAACACAGCGATATAGGGGACGTTATGAGACGAGTGAAAACAGAGCGATATAGTGGAAGCTATGGGATGTGTGCGAAAACAGGGCGATGTAGGGGAAGGTATGAGAGGTGCGCAAAAAGACAGCGATATAGGGGAAGGTATGAGAGGTGCACGAAAACACAGCGATATCGGGGAAGGTATGGCAGCTTCGTGAAAACAGGGCAATATAGGGGAAGGTATGAGAGGTGCACTAAAACACAGCGATACAGGGGAAGGAATGGGAGGTGTACGAAAACAGGGCGATATACGGGAAGGTATGAGAGGTGCGCAAAAACAGGGCAATGTAGTGGATGCTATGGGACGTGTGCGAAAACACAGTGATATAGGGGAAGGTTTGAGAGGTGCGCGAAGGCACAGTGGTATAGGGGACAGTATGAGATGTGCATGAAAACACAGAGATATCGGGGAAGAAATGAGAGATGCGTGAAAACACGGTGATATAGGGGAAAGTATGAGAGGTGCGCAAAAACAGGGCGATACAGGGGAATGCATCACAGGTGCAAGAATACACAGCGATATAGGGGAAGTTATGAGAGAAGCAATAATACAGCGATATAGGGGAGACATGAGAGGTGCACGAAAACAGGGTAATATAGTGAGAGCTATGGGATGTGCATGAAAACAGGGCGATATAGTGGAAGGTATGCGAGCTGCGCGAGAACACGGTGATTTAGGGGAAAGTAGGAGAGGTGCGCGAAAACTTGGCGTTATAAGGGAATGCATCAGAGGTGTGAGAAAACACAGTGATGTAGGGGAAGACATGAGAGGTGCGCGAAAACAGGGCAATGTAGTGGAAGCTATGGGATGTGCGTGAAAACACAGTGATATAGGGGAAGGTATGAAGAGGTGTGCGAGAATACAGCGATGTAGGGGAAATTATGAGAGGTGTGTGACAACACGGCGATACAGGGGAATGTATCAGAGGTGTGAGAAAGCACAGCGATATAATGGAAGTAATGACAGGAGCGAAAACAGCGATATAGGTGAAGACATGAGAGGTGCGTAAAAACACAGTGATATAGGGGAAGCTATGAGAGGTGAGCAATAACACAGCGATAAAGATGAAGCTATGGGATGTGCGCAAAAAGACAGTGATATAGTGGAAGGTATGAGAGGTGCGCGAAAACACAGCGACGTGGGCGTAGCTATTGGAGGTGCGCGAAAGCACAGCGATATAAGGGACGGTATGAGATGTGCATGAATACACGTCAATATTGGGGAAACCATGAGAGATGCGCGAAAACACAGCAATATAGGGGAAGGTATGAGAGGTGCACGAAAACACAACAATAAAAGGGAAGGTATGGGAGGTGCGCGAAAACAGGACGATATAGGGGAAGATATGAGATGTGCGTAAAGGCACGGCGATATAGGGGATTCTATGGGAGGTGCGCGAATACACAGCAATATGGGGGACGTTATGAGATGTGATTGAAAACACGGCGATATAGGGGAAGGTATGAGAGGTGCGCAAAAATACAGCGATATAGGAGAAGTTATGAGAGGTGCGTGAAAACACAGCGATATAGGGGAAGGTATGAGAGGTGCATGAAAACACAGCGATAAGGAGGAAGGTATGGGAGGTGCGCGAAAACACAGTGATATAGGGGAAGACATGAGAGGTGCTCGAAAACAGGGCTATATAGTGCAAGCTATGGGATATGCGTGAAAACATGGCAATACAGGGAAAGGTATGAGAGGTGTCCGAAAACAGAGCGATACAGGGGATGCTATGGGACGTGCGCGAAAACACACTGATATAGTGGAAGGTATGAGAGGTGTGCAAGAACATGGCTATATGGGGAAATTATGCGATGTCCGCGAAAACACGGCGATATATGAGAAGTTATGAGAGGTGAGTGAAAACACAGCGATATAGGGGAAGGTGTGAAGGTATGAGAGGTGCACGAAAACACAGCGATATAGGGGAAGGTATGAGAGGTGCGCGAAGGCACAGTGATATAGGGGATGGTATGAGATGTGCATGAAAACACGGAGATATCGGGGAAGAAATGAGAGCTACGCGAAAACACGGCAATATAGGGGACTCCATGGGACGTGCGTGAAAACACAGTGATATAGGGGAAGGTATGCGAGCTGCGCGAGAACACGGCGATACAGGGGAAAGTAGGAGAGGTGCGTGAAAACTTGGCGTTATAGGGGAATGCATCAGAGGTGTGAGAAAACACAGCGATGTAGGGGAAGACATGAGAGGTGCGCGAAAACAGGGCAATGTAGTGGAAGCTATGGGACGTGCGCGAAAACTGAGTGATATAGGGGATGGTATGAGAGGTGTGCGAGAACACGGCGATATAGGCGAAATTATGAGAGGTGCGCGAAAACACGGCGATACAGGAGAATATATCAGATGTGCGAGAAAACACAGCGATATAGGGGAATTAATGAGAAGAGCGAAAACATAGCGATCTAGGTGAAGAAATGAGAGCTGCGCGAAAACACGGCGATATAGGGGAAGCTATGAGAGGTGAGCAAAAACACAGCGATAAAGGTGAAGCTATGGGATGTGCACGAAAAGACAGTGATACAGGGGAATGTATGAGAGGAGTGCGAAAACAGGGCGATATAGGAGAAGTTATGAGAGGTGCGTGAAAACCCAGCGATATAGGGGACGTTAAGAGATGTGCACGAAAACACGACGATATTGGGGAAGCCATGAGAGGTGCACAAAAATACAGCGATATAGGAGAAGTTAAGAGAGGTGCGTGAAAACACAGAGATATAGTGGGAGGTATGAGAGGTGCACGAAAACACAGCGATATGGGGGAATGTATGGGAGGTGCGCGAAAACAGGGCGATATATGGGAAGGTATGAGAGGTGCGCGAAGGCACAGCAATATAGGAGATGCTATGGGAGGTGCGCGAAAACGCAGTGAAATAGGGGAAGACATGAGAGGTGCGCAAAAACAGGGCAATATAGTGGAAGCTATGGGATGTGCGTGACAACACGGAGATACAGGGGAATGCATCAGAGGTGCGAGAAAACACAGCGATATAGGGGACGCTATGGGACTTGCACGAAAACACAGTGATATAGGGGAAGTTACGAGAGGTCTGCGAGAACACGGCGATATGGGGAAATTATAAGAGGTGCACGAAAACACAGCGATATAGGGGACGGTATGAAACGAGCACGAATACATGGCGATATTGGGGAATCCATAAGAAGTGCGTGAAAACACAGCGATATAGGGGAAGTTATAGGAGGAGCGCGAAAACAGAGTGATATAGGGGAAGGTATGAGAGGTGCACGAAGACACAGCGATATAGGGGATGCTATGGGAGGTGCGCGAAAACACAGTGATATAGGTGACGGTATGAGATGTGTATGAAAACACGGTGATATATGGGAAGCTATGAGAGGTACGCGAAAACACGGTGATATAGGGGAAAGTATGAGAGGTGCGCGAAAACTTGGCGTTATGTGGGAATGCATCAGAAGTGCGAGAAAATACAGCGATGTAAGGGAAGACATGAGAGGTGCGCGAAAACAGGGCAATATAGTGGAAGCTATGGAATGTGCGCGAAAACAGGGTGATATGGGGAAGTTATGAGAGGTGTGAGAAAACACAGCGATATAGGGGAATCTATGGGAGGTGCGCGAATACACAGCGATATAGGGGACTTTAAGAGATGTGCATGAAAACACGGCTATATTGGGGAAGCTATGAGAGGTGCACAAAAATACAGCGATATAGGAGAAGTTATGAGAGGTGCGTGAAAACACAGCGAAATAGGGGAATGTATGGGAGGTGCACGAAAACAGGGCTATATAGGGGAAGGTAAGATAGGTGCGCGAAGGCACAGCAATATAGGGGATGCTATGGGAGGTGCATGAAAACACAGCGATATAGGGGAATGTATGGGAAGTGCGCGAAAACAGGGCGATATAGGGGAAGGCAAGAGAGATGCGCGAAGGCACTGCTATATAGGGGATGCTATGGGAGGTGCGCGAAAACACAGTGATATTGGAGAAGACATGAGAGGTGCACAAAAACAGGGCAATATAGTGGAAGCTATGGGATGTGCCCGAAAACACGGCGATACAGGGGAATGCATCAGAGGTGCGAGAAAACACAGCGATATAGGGGACTCTATGGGACGTGCGCAAAAAACACAGTGATATAGGGGAAGGTATGAGAAGTCTGCGAGAACACGGCGATATTAGGGAAATTATAAGAGGTGTGCGAAAACATGGTGATACAGGGGAATGTTTCAGAGGTGCGAGAAAACACAGCGATATAGGGGAAGTAATGATTGGAGCGAAAACATAGCGATATAGGTGAAGACATGCGAGGTGTGCGAAAAAACGGCGATATAGGGGAAGCTATGAGAGTTGAGCAATAACACAGCGATAAAGGTGAAGCTATGGGATGTGCGCGAAAAGACAGCGATATAGGGGAAGATATGAGAGGTGTGCGAAAACAGCGATGTAGGCGAATCTATGGGAGGTGCGCGAAAACACAGCGATATAGGGGACGGTATGAGACGTGTATGAATACACGGCGACATTGAGGAAGCCATGAGAGATGCGTGAAAACACAGCGACATAGGGGAAAGTATAGGAGGTGCGCGAAAACAGGGCGATATAGGGGAAGGTGTGAGAGGTGCACGAAGGCACAGCGATGTAGGGGCTGCTATAGGAGGTGCGCGAAAACACAGTGATATACGGGATGGTATGAGATGTGTATGAAAACATGATGATATAGGTGAAGCTATGAGAGGTACGCGAAAACACGGCAATATAGGAGAAAGTATGAGAGGTGCGCGAAAACTTGGCGTTACATGGGAATGCATCAGAAGTGCGAGAAAACACAGTGATGTAGGGGAAGACATGAGAGTTCCGCGAAAACAGGGTAATATAGTGGAAGCTATGGGATGTGCTCGAAAGCAGGGCGATATAGGGGAAGGAATGAGAGGTGCGCGAAAACACAGCGATATAGGGGACGCTATGGGACGTGCGCGAAAACACAGTGATATAGGGGAAGGTATGAGAGGTGCACAAAAACACAGCGATATAGGAGAAATTATGAGAGGTGTGTGAAAGCACAGCGATATAGGGGAAGGAATGGGAGGTGCGTGAAAACGGCAATATAGGGGAAGGCATGAGAGGTGCGCGAAAGCACAGCGATATAGGGGATGCTATGGGAGGTGCGTGAATACACAGCGATATAGTGGACGTGATGAGATGTGCATGAAAACTCAGCTATATTAGGGAATTTATGAAAGGTGCACAAAAACACAGCAGTATAGGAGAATTTATGAGAGGTGCGTGCAAACACAACGATACAGGGGGAGATATGAGAGGTACACGAAAACACAGCGATAAGGGGAAGGTATGGGAGGTGTGCGTGAACATGGCGATATAGGGGAAATTGTAAGAGGTGCGCGAAAACATGGCAATACAGGAGAATGTATCAGAGGTGCGAGAAAACACAGCGATATAGGGGAAGTAATGATAGTAGCGAAAACATAGCGATATAGGTGAAGACATGCGAGGTGCGTGAAAACATGACGATATAGGGTAAGCTATGAGAGGTGAGCAATAACACAGCGATCAAGGTGAAGCTATGGGATGTGCGCGAAAACAGAAATGTACGCGAAGCTATGGAAGGTGCGCGAAAACACAGCGATATAGGGGACGGTATGAGATGTGCATGAATACACGGCGATATTGGGGAAGCCATGAGAGGTGCCTGAAATCACAGCAATATAGGGGAAGGTATGAGAGGTGTACAAAAACACAGCGATATCGGGGAAGGTATGGGAGGTGCACGAAAACAGGGCAATATAGGGGAATCTATGAGAGGTGAGCAAAAACACGGTGATACAGGGGAAGCTATGAGAGGTGAGCAATAACACAGCGATAAGGGTGAATCTATGGGATGTACGCAAAAAGACAGCGATATAGGGGAAGGTATGAGAGGTGCGCAAGGCACAGCGATATAGTGGATGCTATGGGAGCTGCGTGAATACACAGTGATATAGGGGACGTGATGAGATGTGCATGAAAATGCAGCGATATTAGGGAAGGTATGAGAGGTGCACAAAAACACAGCGATATAGTAGAAGTTATGAGAGGTGTGTGAAAACACAGTGATATAGGGGAAGGTATGAAAGGTGCACGAAAACACAGCGATATAGAGGAAGGAATGGAAGATGCACGAAAACAGGGAGATATAGGGGAATGTATGAGAACGTATGAGAATGTGCGGGAAAACACAGCGATATAGGGGAAGTATTGAGAGGAGCGAAAAAATAGCGATCTAGGTGAAGACATGAGAGGTGAGCAAAAACACAGCAATACAGGGGAAGCTATGAGAGGTGAGCAGTAACACAGCAATAAAGCTGAATCTATGGGATGTGCGTGAAAAGACAGCGATATAGGGGAAGGTATGAGAAGTGCGCAAGGCACAGCAATATAGGGGATGCTATGGGAAGTGCGTGAAAACACAGCGATATAGGGGGAGGTATGAGAGGTACACGAAAACACAGCGATAAGGGGAAGGTATGGGAGGTGCTCGAAAACAAGGCGATATAGAGGAAGGTATGAGAGGTGTGCGAAGGCACAGCAATATAGGGTATGTTATGGGAGGTGTGCGAAAACACCGTGATATAGGGGAAGTTATGAGAGGTGCGCGAAAACACAGCGATATAGGGGAAGCTATGGGACATGCGCAAAAAAACAGTGATATAGGGGAAGGTATGAGAGGTGTGCGAGAACACGGCGATATAGGGGAAATTGTAAGAGGTGCGCGAAAACATGGCAATACAGGAGAATGTATCAGAAGTGCGAGAAAACACAGCGATATAGGGGAATTAATGATAGGAGCGAAAACATAGCGATATAGGTGAAGACATGCGAGGTGCGTGAAAACACGACGATATAGGGTAAGCTATGAGAGGTGAGCAACAACACAGCGATCAAGGTGAAGCTATTGGATGTGCGTGAAAACAGCGATGTAGGCGAAGCTATGGGAGGTGCGCGAAAACACAACGATATAGGGGACGGTATGAGATGTGCATGAATACACGGCGATATTGGGGAAGCCATGAGAGGTGCCTGAAAACACAGCGATATAGGGGAAGGTATGAGAAGAGCACGAAAACACAACGATATCGGGGAAGGTATGGGAGGTGCGTGAAAACACAGCGATATAGGGGAAGGTATGAGAAGAGCACGAAAACACAGCGATATCGGGGAAGGTATGGGAGGTGCATGAAAACAGGGCGATATAGGGGAATCTATGAGAGGTGAGCAAAAACACGGCGATACAGGGGAAGCTATGAGAGGTGAGCAATAACACAGCGATAAAGGTGAATCTATGGGATGTGCGCGAAAAGACAGCGATATAGGGGAATGTATGAGAGGTGCGCAAGGCACAGCGATATAGGGGATGCTATAGGAGGTGCATGAATACGCAGCGATATAGGGCACGTGATGAGATGTGCATGAAAATGCAGCGATATTAGGGAAGGTATGAGAGGTGCACAAAAACACAGCGATATAGTAGAAGTTATGAGAGGTGTGTGAATACACAGTGATATAGGTGAAGGTATGAAAGGTGCACGAAAACACAGCGATATAGGGGAAGGAATGGGAGATGCACGGAAAACAGGGCGATATAGTGGAAGGTTTGAGAGGTGCGCGAAGGCACAGCGATATAGGGGGATACTATGGGAGGTGCGTGAAGGCACAGCGATATAGGGGACGTGATGAGATGTGCATGAAAATGCAACGATATTAGTGAAGGTATGAGAGGTGCACAAAAACACAGCGATATAGGGGAAGGTATGAGAGGTGCGCGAAAACACAGTGATATAGGGGAAGACAGGAGCGGTGCGCGAAAACACAGCGATATAGGGAAGCTATGAGAGGTGAGCAAAGAGACGGCGATACAGGGGTAGCTATGAGAGGTGAGCAAAAGCACAGCGATAAAGGTGAATCTATGGGATGTGCGCGAAAAGACAGCGATATAGGGGAAGGTATGAGAGGTGTACAAGGCACAACGATATAGGGGATGCTATGGGAGGTGCATGAATACACAGCGATATAGGGGACGTGATGAGATGTGCATGAAAATGCAGCGATATTAGGGAAGGTATGAGAGGTGCGCAAAAACACAGCGATGTAGGGGACGCAATGGGACGTACGCGAAAACACAGTGATATAGGGGAAGGTATGAGAGGTGTGCGACAACACGGCGACATAGGGGAAATTATGAGAGGTGTGCGAAAACACGGCGATACGGGAGAATGTATGAGATGTGCTAGAAAACACAGCGATATAGGGGAAGTATTAGGAGGAGCGAAAACATAGCGATCTAGGTGATGACATGAGAGGTGCGCGAAAACACGGCGATATAGGAGAAGCTATGAGAGATGAGCAAAAACACGGCGATAAAGCTGAATCTATGGGATGTGCGTGAAAAGACAGCGATATAGGGGAAGCTATGAGAGGTGAGTGAAAACACAGCGATATAGGGGACGTGATGAGATGTGCATGAAAACGCAGCGATATTAGGGAAGGTATGAGAGGTGTACAAAAACACAGTGATATAGGAGAAGATATGAGAGGTGTGCGAAAACACAGCGATATAGGGGACGGTATGAGATGTGCATGAATACACGGCGATAGTCGAGAATCCATGAGAGGTGTGCGAAAACACAGCGATATAGAGGAAGTTATGAGAGGTGCGTGAAAACCCAGCAATATAGAGGACGTTATGAGATGTGCATGAAAAAACGGCGATATAGGGGAAGGTATGAGAAGTGCACGAAGGCACGGCGATATAGGGGATGCTATGGGAGGTGCGCGAAAACACAGTGATATAGGGGACGGTATGAGATGTGTATGGAAACACGGCGATATATGGGAAGCTATGAGAGGTGCGTGAAAACACGGCGATATATGGGAAAGAATGAGAGGTGCGGGAAAACTTGGCATGACAGGCGAATGCATGAGAGGCGCGAGAAAACACAGCAATGTAGGGGAAGACATGAGATGCACGCAAAAACAGGGCGATGCAGGGGAAGGTATGAGAGGTGCGCGAAAGCACAGCGATATAGGGGACGCAATGGGACGTGCGCGAATACACAGTGATACAGGGGAAGGTATAAGAGATGTGCGAGAACACGGCGAGATAGGGGAAATTATGAGAGGGTGCGCGAAAACACGGCGATACGGGAGAATGTATCAGATGTGTGAGAAAACACAGCGATATAGGGGAAGTAAAGAGAGGAGCGAAAACATAGCGATCTCGGTGAAGACATGAGAGGTGCACGAAAACATGGCGATATAGTGGAAGCTATGAGAGGTGAGCAAAAACACGGCGATACAGGGGAAGCTATGAGAGGTGAACAATAACACAGCGATAAAGGTGAATCTATGGGATGTGCGCGAAAAGTCAGCGATATAGGGGAAGGTATGAGAGGTGCGCAATGCACAGCGATATAGGGGATGCTATGGGAGGTGCGTGAATACACAGCGATATAGGGGACGTGATGAGATGTGCATGAAAACGCATCGATATTAGGGAAGGTATGAGAGGTGCACAAAAACACAGCGATATAGGAGAAGTTATGAGAGGTGTGTGAAAACACAGTGATATAGGGAAGGTATGAAAGATGCACGAAAACAGGGCGATATAGGGGAAGGTATGAGAGGTGCGCGAAGGCACAGCGATATAGGAGATACTATGGCAGGTGCGTGAATGCACAGCGATATACGGGATACTATTGGAGGTGCGTGAATGCACAGCGATATGGGGAATGTGATGAGATGTGCATGAAAATGCAACGATATTAGTGAAGGTATGAGAGGTGCACAAAAACACAGCGATACAGGGGAAGGTATGAGAGGTGCGCGAAAGCACAGCGATATACAGGACGGTATGAGATGTGCATGAATACACGGCGATATAGGGGAAGTTATGAGAGGTGCGTGAAACACAGTGATATAGGTGAAGGTATGACAGGTGTGTGAAGGCAGAGCGATACAGAGAATGTTATGGGAGGTGCACGAATACACAGTGAAATAGGGGACGTTATGAGATGTGCATGAAAACACATCGATATAGGGGAAGGTATGAGAGGTGCACGAAAATGCAGCGATACAAGGGAAGGTATAGGAGGTGCGCGAAAACAGGGCGATATTGGGGAAGGTATGAGAGGTGCACAAAAACACAGCGATATAGGGGAAGGTATGGGAGGTGCGCGAAAACGGCGATATTGGGGAAGGTATGAGAGGTGCGCGAAGGCACAGCGATATAGGGGATGCTATGGGAGGTGCGCGAAAACACAGTAATATAGGGGACAGTATGAGATGTGCATAAAAACACGGCGATATAGGGGGAGGTATGAGAAGTGCGCGAAAACACAGCGATGTAGTGGAATACATGAGAGGTGCACGAAAACAGGGCAATATAGTGGAAGCTATGGGATGTGCACGAAAACAGGGCGAATAGGGGAAGGTATGAGAGGTGCGCGAAAACACAGCGATATAGGGGACGCAATGGGACGTACGCGAAAACACAGTGATATAGGGGAAGGTATGAGAGGTGTGCGACAACACGGCAATATAGGGGAAATTATGAGAGGTGTGCGAAAACACGGCGATACGGGAGAATGTATGAGATGTGCTAGAAAACACAGCGATATAGGGGAAGTATTAGGAGGAGCGAAAACATAGCGATCTAGGTGATGACATGAGAGGTGCGCGAAAACACGGCGATATAGGAGAAGCTATGAGAGGTGAGCAAAAACACGGCGATAAAGCTGAATCTATGGGATGTGCGTGAAAAGACAGCGATATAGGGGAAGCTATGAGAGGTGAGTGAAAACACAGCGATATAGGGGACGTGATGAGATGTGCATGAAAACGCAACGATATTAGGGAAGGTATGAGAGGTGTACAAAAACACAGCGATATAGGAGAAGATATGAGAGGTGTGCGAAAACACAGCGATATAGGGGAAGGTATGAGAGGTGTGCGAAAACACAGCGATATTGGGGACGGTATGAGATGTGCATGAATACACGGCGATAGTCGAGAATCCATGAGTGGTGTGCGAAAACACAGCGATATAGGGGAAGTTATGAGAGGTGCGTGAAAACCCAGCAATATAGAGGACGTTATGAGATGTGCATGAAAACACGGCGATACAGGGAAAGGTATGAGAGATGCACGAAAACAGCGATATAGGTGAAGGAATGGGAGGTGCGCGAAAACAGGGCGATATAGGTGAAGGAATAGGAGGTGCGTGAAAACAGGGCGATATAGGGGAAGGTATGAGAGGTGCGCGAAGGCACAGCGATATAGGGGATGCTATGGGAGGTGCGCGAATACACAGCGATATAGGGGACGTTATGAGAGGTGCGCAAAAACATGGCGATACCGGGGAAGCTATGAGAGGTGAGCAATAGCACAGCGATAAAGGTGAATCTATGGGATGTGCACGAAAGGACAGCGATATAGGGGAAGGTATGAGAGGTGCGCAAGGCACAGCGATATAGGGGGATGTATGAGAGGTGCACGAAAACACAGCGATATAGGGGAAGGTATGGAAGGTGATCGAAAACTGGATGATATAGATGAAGTTATGAGAGATATGCGAAGGCATAGCAATATAGGGGATGCTATGGAAGGTGCGCGAAAACACAGTGATATAGTGGAAGACAGGAAAGGTACGCGAAAACACGGTGATATAGTGGGAGCTATGAGAGGTGAGCAATAACACAGCGATAAAGGTGAAACTATGGGATGCCCGCGAAAAGACATCGATATAGGGAAAGGTATGAGTGGTGCGCAAGGCACAGCCATATAGGGGATGCTATGGGAGGTGCGTGAATACACAGCGATATAGGGGACGTGATGAGATGTGCATGAAAACGCAGCGATATTAGGGAAGGTATGAGAGGTGCACAAAAACACAGCGATGTAGGAGAAGTTATGAGAGGTGTGTGAAAACACAGCGATATCGGGGAAGGTATGAGAGGTGCACGAAAACAGCGATATAGGTGAAGGAATGGGAGGTGCGCAAAAACAGGGCGATATAGGGGAAGGTATGAGAGGTGCATGAAGGCAAAGCGATATGGGGGATGCTATGGGAGGTGCGCGAATACACAGCGATATAGGGGACGTGATGAGATGTGCAAGAAAACGCAACGGTATTAGGGAAGGTATGAGAGGTGCACAAAAACACAGCTAGATAGGAGAAGTTATGAGAGGTGTGCGAAAACACAGCGACATCGGGGAAGGTATGGGAGGTGCACGAATACACAGCGATATAGGGGACGTTATGAGATGTGCATAAAATCACGGCGATGTAGGGGAAGCTATGAGAGGTGAGCAATAACACAGCGATAAAGGTGAATCTATAGGATGTGCGCGACAAGACTGCGATATAGGGGAAGGTACGAGAGGTGCGCAAGGCACAGCGATACAGGAGAAGGTATGGAAGGTGCTCGAAAACAGGGTGATATAGATGAAGTTATGAGAGGTATGCGAAGGCACAGCAATATAGGGGATGCTATCGAAGGTGCGCGAAAACACAGTGATATAGGGGAAGACATGAGAGGTGCGCGAAAACAAGGCAATATAGTGGAAGCTATGAGAGGTGAGCTAAAACCCAGCAATACAGGTGAAGCTATGAGAGGTGAGCAATAACACAGCGATAAAGGTGAATCTCTGGGATGTGTGCGAAAGGACAGCGATATAGGGGAAGGTATGAGAGGTGCGCAAGACACAGCGATATAGGGGACGGTATGAGATGCGCATGAATACACGGCGATAGTCGGGAAACCATGAGAGGTGTGTGAAAACACAGCGATATAGGGGAAGTTCTGAGAGGTGCGCAAAAACAGGATGATATAGGGGAAGTTATGAGAGGTGCGTGAAAACCCAGCAATACAGGGGACGTTATGAGATGTGCATGAAAACACGGCGATATAGGAGAATGTATGAGAGGTGCACGAAGGCACAGCGATATAGGGGATGTTATGGGAGGTGCGCGAAAACACAGTGATATAGGGGACGGTATGAGATGTGTATGAAAACACGGCGATATAAGGGAAGCTATGAGAGGTGCGCGAAAACACCGTGATATAGGGGAAATTATGAGAGGTGCGCGAAAACTTGGCGTTACAGGGGAATGCATCAGAGGTGTGAGAAAACACAGCGATGTAGGGGAAGACATGAGAGATGCGCAAACTCAGGGCTATATAGTGGAAGCTATGGGATGTGCGCTAAAACAGGGCAATGTAGGGGAAGGTATGAGAGGTGCATGAAAGCACAGCGATATAGAGGACGCTATGGGATGTGCGCGAAAACACAGTGATATAGGGGAAGTTATGAGAGATGTGCGAGAACACAGCGAGATAAGGGAAAGTATGAGAGGTGCGCGAAAACTTGGCGTTACAGGGGAATGCATCAGAGGTGCCAGAAAACACAGTGATGTAGTGGAATACAAGAGAGGTGCGGGAAAACAGGGCAATATAGTGGAAGCTATGCGATGTGCACGAAAACAGGGCGATATAGGGTAAGGTATGAGAGGTGTGCGAGAACACGACGATATAGGGGAAATTATGAGAGGTGTGCGAAAACACGGCGATACAGGGGAAGCTATGAGAGGTGAGCGATAACAAAGCGATAAAGGTGAATCTATGGGATGTGAGCGAAAAGACAGTGATATAGGGGAAGCTATCAGAGGTGCGCAAGGCACAGCGATATAGGGGATGCTATGGGAGGTGCGTGAATGCACAGCTATATAGGGGACGTGATGATATGTGCATGAAAACGCAGCGATATAGGGGAAGGTATGAAAGGTGCACGAAAACACAGAGATGTATACGGGAATGAATGGGAGGTGCACGAATACACAGCGATATAGGGGACGTTATGAGATGTGCATGAAAACACAGCCATATAGGGGAAGCTATGAGAGGTGCACGAAAACGCAGTGATATAAGGGAAGGTATAGGAGGTGCGTGAAAACAGGGCAATATAGGGGAAGGTATGAGAGGTGCATGAAAACGCAGCGATATTAGGGAAGGTATGAGAGGTGCACAAAAACACAGCGATGTAGGAGAAGTTATGAGAGGTGTGTGAAAACACAGCGATATCGGGGAAGGTATGAGAGGTGCACGAAAACAGCGATATAGGTGAAGGAATGGGAGGTGCGCAAAAACAGGGCGATATAGGGGAAGGTATGAGAGGTGCATGAAGGCAAAGCGATATGGGGGATGCTATGGGAGGTGCGCGAATACACAGCGATACAGGGGACGTGATGAGATGTGCAAGAAAACGCAACGGTATTAGGGAAGGTATGAGAGGTGCACAAAAACACAGCTAGATAGGAGAAGTTATGAGAGGTGTGCGAAAACACGGCGATACAGGGGAAGCTATGAGAGGTGAGCGATAACAAAGCGATAAAGGTGAATCTATGGGATGTGAGCGAAAAGACAGTGATATAGGGGAAGCTATCAGAGGTGCGCAAGGCACAGCGATATAGGGGATGCTATGGGAGGTGCGTGAATGCACAGCTATATAGGGGACGTGATGATATGTGCATGAAAACGCAGCGATATAGGGGAAGGTATGAAAGGTGCACGAAAACACAGAGATGTATACGGGAATGAATGGGAGGTGCACGAATACACAGCGATATAGGGGACGTTATGAGATGTGCATGAAAACACAGCCATATAGGGGAAGCTATGAGAGGTGCACGAAAACGCAGTGATATAAGGGAAGGTATAGGAGGTGCGTGAAAACAGGGCAATATAGGGGAAGGTATGAGAGGTGCATGAAAACGCAGCGATATAAGGTGAAGCTAAGGGATGTGCGCGAAAACAGCGATGTAGGCGAAGCTATGGGAGGTGCGCGAAAGCACAGCGATATAGGGGAAGGTATGAGATGTGCGAAAAAATACATCGATATAGGGGAAGGTATGAGAGCTGAGTGAAAACATAGTGATATAGGTGAAGGTATGAGAGGAGCGCGAAAACAGGGCGGTATAGGGGAAGTTATGAGAGGTGCGTGAAAACCCAGCGACATTGGGGACATTATGAGATGTGCATGAAAACAAGGTGATATTGGGGAAGGTATGAGCGGTGTGTAAAAACACAGCATATACGGTAATGCATGAGAGGTGCGCGAAGGCACAGTGATATAGGGGATGGTATGGGAGGTGCGCAAATACACAGCGATATAGGGGACGTTATGAGATGTGCATGAAAACACGGCCATATAGAAGAAGTTATACGAGCTGCGCAAAAATACAGTGATATTCGGGAAGTTATGAGAGGTGCGTGAAAACACAGCGATATAGGGGAAGCTATGAGAGGTGCACGAAAACACTGCGATATTGGGGAAGGTATGGGAGGTGCGCGAAAACAGGGCAATATAGGGGAAGTTATGAGAGTTGCGCGAAGGCACAGCGATATAGGGGATGCTATGAGAGGTGCGCGAAAACACCGTAATATAGGGGAAGACATGAGAGGTATGCAAAAACAAGGCGAAAAAGTGGAAACTATGGGATGTGCGCAAAACCACGGCGATACAGGGGAATGTATCAGAGGTGCGAGAAAACACAGCGATATAGGGGACGATATGGGACATGCGCAAAAAACAGTGATATAGGGGAAGGCATGAGAGGTGTGCGAGAACACGGCGATATAGAGGAAATTATGAGAGGTGTGCGAAAACACGGCGATACGGGAGAGTGTATCAGATGTGCGAGAAAACACAGCGATATAGGGGAAGTATTGAGGGGAGCGAAAAAATAGAGATCTAGGTGAAGACATGAGAGGTGCGCGAAAATACGGCAATATAGGGGAAGCTATGAGAGGTGAGCAAAAACACGGCGATACAGGGGAAGCTATGAGAGGTGAGCAATAACACAGCGATAAAGGTGAATCTATGGAATGTGCGCGAAAAGACAGCGATATAGGGGAAGCTATGAGAGGTGCGCAAGGCACAGCGATATAGGGGATGCTATGGGAGGTGCGTGAATACACAGTGATATAGGGGACGTGATGAGATGTGCATGAAAACGCAGCGATATTAGGGAAGATATCAGAGGTGCACAAAAACACAGCGATATAGGAGAAGTTATGAGAGGTGTGCGAAAACACAGCGATATAGGGGAAAATATGAAAGGTGCACAAAAACACAGAGATATATTCGGGAAGGAATGGGAGGTGCCCTAATGTACGGCGATATAGGGGACGTTATGAAATGTGCATTAAAACACAGCCATATAGGGGAAGGTATGAGAGGTGCACGAAAATGCAGCGATATAAGGGAAGGTATAGGAGGTGCGCGAAAAGAGGGCGATATATGGGAAGGTATGAGAGGTGCACGAACACACAGCGATATAGGGGATGCTATGGGAGTGCGCGAAAACACAGCGATATAGGAGACGATATGAGATGTGCATAAAAACATGGCAATATAGGGGGAGGTATGAGAGGTGCGCATATATACGGCGACATAGGGGAAGTATGAGAGGTGCGCGAAAACTTGGCGTTACAGGGGAATGCATCAGAGGTGCCAGAAAACACAGCGATGTAGTGGAAGACATGAGAGGTGCACGAAAACAGGGTAATATAGTGGAAAGTATGGGATGTGCGCGAAAACAGGGCCATATAGGGGAAGGTATGAGAGGTGCGCGAGAACACGGCGATATAGGGGAAATAATGAGAGGTGTGCGAAAACACAGCGATACGGGAGAATGTATCAATTGTGCGAGAAAACACAGCGATATAGGGGAAGTATTGAGAGGAGCGAAAACATAGCGATCCAGGTGAAGACATGAGAGGTGCGCGAAAACACAGCAATATAGCGGACGCTATTGGACGTGCGCGAAAACACAGTGATATAGGGGAAGATATGAGAGGTGCGTGAAAACACAGCAATATAGCGGACGCTATTGGACGTGCGCGAAAACACAGTGATATAGGGGAAGATATGAGAGGTGTGCGAGAACACGGCGATATAGGTGAAATTATGAGAGTTGAGCGAAAGCACGTTGATACAGGGAACAGTATCAGAAGTGCGAGAACACAGAGCGATATAGGGGAAGTAATGAAAGGAGCGGAAACACAGTGATATGGGTGAAGACATGAGAGGTGCGCGAAAACACGGCGATATAGGGGAAGCTATGAGAGGTAAGCAATAACACAGCGATAAAGTTGAAGTTATGGGATGTGCGCGAAAACGGCGATATAGGGGAAGGTATGAGAGGTGCGCAAAAACACAGCGATGTATGCTAAGCCATGGGAAGTGCACGGGAAACAGGGCGATATAGGGGAAGGTATGAGCGGTACACGACGGCACAGCGATATAGGGGATGCAATGGGAGGTGCGTGAATACTCACAGATATAGGAGACGTTATGAGATGTGCATGAAAACACGGCGATATTGGGGAAGCCATGAGAGGTGTGCAAAAATACGGCGATATAGGAGAAATTATGAGAGGTGCGTGAAAACACAGCGATATGGAGGGAGGTATGAGAGATGCCTGAAAACACAGCGATATAGTGGAAGGTATGGAAGGTGCGCGAAAACAGGACGAAATAGGGGAAGGTATGAGAGGTGCGCGAAGGCACAGCAATACAAGGGATGCTATGGAGTGTGCGTGAATACACAGAGATATAGGGGGCGTTATGAGATGTGCATGAAAACACGGCAGTATAGGGGAAAGTATAAGAACTGCGCAAAAATACAGCGAATTAGGAGAACTTATGAGAGGTGCATGAAAACACAGCGATATAAGGGAAGGAATGAGAGGTGCACGAAAACACAGCGATATTGGGGAAGGTATGGGAGGTGCGTGAAAACAGGGCGATATAGGGGAAGTTATGAGATGTGTGTGAAGGACAGCGATATAGGGGATGCTATGAGAGGTGCGCGAAAACACCGTGATATAGGGGAAGGTATGAGAGGTGTGCGAAAACACGGCGATATAGGGTAAGCTATGAGAGCTGAGGAATAACACAGCGATCAAGGTGAAGCTATGGGAGGTGCGCCAAAACACAGCGATATAGGGGACGGTGTGAGATGTGCATGAATACACGGCGATATTAGGGAAGCCATGAGAGGTGCCTGAAAACAGAGCGATATAGTGGAAGGTATGAGAGGTGTGCAAAAACACAGCGATATAGGAGAAGTTAAGAGAGGTGCGTGAAAACACAGCAATATAGGGGAAGGTATGAGAGGAGCACGAAAACACAGCGATATCGGGGAAAGTATGGGAGGTGCGCGAAAACAGGGCGATATACGGGAATGCATGAGAGGTGCGCGAAGGCACAGTGATATACGGGATAGTATGGGGGGTGTTCAAATACACAGCGATTATGTCAACGTTATGAGATGTGCATGAAAACACATTAATATAGGGGAAGGTATGAGAGGTGCGCGAAAACAGCGATGTAGGCGAAGCTATGGGAGGTGCGCGAAAGCACAGCGATATAGGGGAAGGTATGAGATGTGCATGAAAACACAGAGATATATTCGGGAAGGAATGGAAGGTGCACAAATACACAGCGATATAGGGGACGCTATGAGATGTGCATGAAAACACAGCCATATAGGGGAAGGTATGAGAGGTGCACGAAAACGCAGTGATATAAGGGAAGGTATAGGAGGTGCGCGAAAACAGGGCGATATAGGGGAAGGTATGAGAGGTGCACAAAGGCACAGCGATATACGGGATGCTATGGGTGTGCGCGAAAACACAGCGATATAGGAGACGGTATGAGATGTGCATAAGAACATGGCAATATAGGGGGAGGTATGAGAGGTGCGCATATATACGGCGATATAGGGGAAAGTATGAGAGGTGCGCGAAAACTTGGCGTTACAGGGGAAAGCATCAGAGGTGCCAGAAAACACAGCGATGTAGTGGAAGACATGAGAGGTGCACGAAAACAGGGCAATATAGTGGAAGGTATGGGATGTGTGCGAAAACAGGGCCATATAGGGGAAGGTATGAGAGGTGCGCGAGAACACGGCGATATAGGGGAAATAATGAGAGGTGTGCGAAAACACAGCGATACGGGAGAATGTATCAATTGTGCGAGAAAACACAGTGATATAGGGGAAGAATTGAGAGGAGCGAAAACATAGCGATCTAGATGAAGACATGAGAGGTGAGCAAAAACACGGCGATACAGGGGAAGCTATGAGAGGTGAGCAATAACACAGCGATAAAGCTGAATCTATGGGATGTGCACGAAAAGACAGCGATATAGGGAATGCTATGGGAGGTGCGAGAATACGCAGCGATATAGGGGACGTGATGAGATGTGCATGAAAACAGCGATATTAGAGAAGTTATGAGAGGTGCACGAAAACTCAGTGATATAGGAGAAGTTATGAGAGGTGTGTGAAGACACAGTGATATAGGGGAAGGTATGAAAGGTGCACGAAAACACAGCCACATAGGGGAAGGAATCGGAGGTGCGCGAAAACTGTGCGATATAGGGGAAGGTACGAGAGGTGCGCGAAGGCACAGCGATATAGGGGATGCTTTGGGAGGTGCACGAATACACAGCGATATAGGGGACGTTATGAGATGTGCATAAAAACACGGCAATATAGGGGAAGTTATGAGAGGTACGCAAAAATACGGCAATACAGGAGAGGTTATGAGAGGTGCGTGAAAACACAGCGATATAAGGGGAGGTATGAGAGGTACACGAAAACGCAGCGATATAGGGGAAGGTATGGGAGGTGTGCGAAGGCACAGCAATATAGGGGATGGTATGGGAGGTGCATGAAAACACAGTGATAAAGGGGAAGACATGAGAGGTGCGTGAATACACAGCGATATAGGGGACGCTATTGGACGTGCGCGAAAACACAGTGATATAGGGGAAGATATGAGAGGTGTGCGAGAACATGGCGATATAGGTGAAATTATGAGAGTTGAGCGAAAACACGTTGATACAGGGAACAGTATCAAAAGTGCGAGAACACAGAGCGATATAGGGGAAGTAATGAGAGGAGTGGAAACAAAGCGATATAGGTGAAAGACATGAGAGGTGCGCGAAAACACGGCGATATAGGGGAAGCTATGTGAGGTAAGCAATAACACAGCGATAAAGTTGAATTCATGGGATGTGCGCGAAAACAGGGCGATATAGGGGAAGGTAGGAGAGGTGCGCAAAAACACAGCGATGAATGCGAAGCCATGGGAGGTGGGCGGGAAACAGGGTGATATAGGGGAAGGTATGAGCGGTGCGCGAAGGCACAGCCATATAGGGGATGCTATGGGAGGTGCGTGAATACACAGTGATATAGGAGCCGTTATGAGATGTGCATGAAAACACGGCGATATTGGGGAAGCCATGAGAGGTGTGCAAAAATACGGCGATATAGGAGAAATTATGAGAGGTGCGTGAAAACACAGCGATATAGAGGGAGGTATGAGAGGTGCATGAAAACACAGCGATATAGTGGAAGGTATGGAAGGTGTGTGAAAACAGGGCAATATAGGGGAAGGTATGAGAGGTGCGCGAAGGCACAGCAATACAAGGGATGCTATGGGAGGTGCGCGAATACACAGCGATATAGGGGACGTTATGAGATGTGCATGAAAGCACGGCAGTATAGGGGAAGGTATAAGAACTGCGCAAAAATACAGCGAATTAAGAGAAGTTATGAGAGGTGCGTGAAAACACAGCGATATAAGGGAAGGAATGAGAGGTGCACGAAAACACAGCGATATTGGGGAAGGTACGGGAGGTGCGTGAAAACAGGGCGATATAGGGGAAGTTATGAGATGTGCGCGAATGACAGCGATATAGGGGATGCTATGAGAGGTGTGCGAAAACACCGTGATATAGGGGAAGCCATGAGAGGTGCGCGAAAACAGGGCAATATAGTGGAAGGTATGGGATGTGCGCGAAACCACGGCGATACAGGGGAATATATCAGAGGTGAGAGAAAACACAGCGATATAGGGGACGCTATGGAACATGCGCAAAAAACAGTGAAATAGGGGAAGGTATGAGAGGTTTGCGAGAACACGGCAACATAGGGGAAATTGTAAGAGCTACGCGAAAACATGGCAATACAAGAGAATGTATCAGAGGTGCGAGAAAACACAGCGATATAGGGGAAGTAATGATAGGAGCAAAAACATAACGATATACGTGAAGACATGCGAGATGCGCGAAAACACGGTTATATAGGGTAATCTATGAGAGCTCAGGAATAACACAGCGATCAAGGTGAAGCTATGGGAGGTGCGCCAAAACACAGCGATATAGGGGACGGTATGAGATGTGCATGAATACACGGCGATATTGGGGAAGCCATGAGAGGTGCCTGAAAACAGTGCGATATAGGGGAAGGTATGAGAGGTGTGCAAAAACACAGCAATATAGGGGAAGTTAAGAGAGGTGCGTGATAACACAGCGATATAGGGGAAGGTATGAGAGGTTCACGAAAGCACAGCGATATAGGGGATGCTATGGGAGGTGCGCGAAAACACAGCGATATAGGAGACAGTATGAGATGTGCATAAAAACATGGCGATATAGGGGGAGGTATGAGAGGTTCGCGTAAACACGGCGATATAGGGGAAAGTATGAGAGGTGTGCGAAAACTTGGCGTTACAGGGGAATGCATCAGAGGTGCCAGAAAACACAGCGTTGTAGTGGAATACATGAGAGGTGCGCGAAAACAGGGCGATATAGGAGAATCTATGAGAGGTGCGCAAAAACACAGCGATATCGGGGACACAATGGGACGTGCGCGAAAACACAGTGATATGGGGGAAGTTATGAGAGGTGTGCGAAAACACGGCGATATAGGGTAAATTATGAGAGGTGTGCGAAAACACGGCGATATGGAAGAATCTATCAGACGTGCGAGAAAACACAGCGATATAGGGGAAGTATTAAGAGGATCGAAAACATAGCGATCTAGGTGAAGACATGAGAGGTGCGCGAAAACATGGCGATATAGGGGAAGCTATGAGAGGTGAGCAAAAACACGACGATACAGGGGACGCTATGCGAGGTGAGCAATAACACAGCGATAAAGGTGAATCTATGGGATGTGTGTGAAAAGACAGCGATATAGGGGAAGTTATGAGAGGTGCGCAAGGCACAGCGATATGGGGATGCTATGGGAGGTGCGTGAATACACAGCGATATAGGGGATATGATGAGATGTGCATGAAAATGCAATGATATTAGGGAAGGTATGAGAGGTGCACAAAAACAGCGATATAGGAGAAGTTATGAGAGGTGTGCGAAAACACAGCGATATAGGGGAAGGTATGAAAGGTGCACGAAAATGCAGTGATATAAGGGAAGGTATAGGAGGTGCGCGAAAACAGGGCGATATAGGGGAACGTATGAGAGGAGCACGAAGGCACAGCGATATAGGGGATGCTATGGGAGGTGCGCAAAAACACAACAATATAGGAGACGGTATGAGATGTGCATAAAAACATGGCGATATAGGGGCAGGTATGAGAGGTGCGCGAAAACTTGGCGTTACAAGGGAATGCATCAGAGGTGCCAGAAAACACAGCGATGTAGTGGAATACATGAGATGTGTGCGAAAACAGGGCAATATAGTGGAAGGTATGGTATTTGCACGAAAACAGGGCGATATAGGGGAAGCTATGAGAGGTGCGCGAATACACAGCGATATAGGGGACGCAATGGGACGTGCGCGAAAACACAGTGATATAGGGGAAGTTATGAGAGGTGTGCGAGAACACGGCGATATCGGTAAATTATGAGAGGTGTGCGAAAACACGGCGATACGGGAGAATGCATCAGACGTGCGAGAAAACAGAGCTATATAGGGGAAGTATTGAGAGGATCGAAAACATAGCGATCTAGGTGAAGACATGAGAGGTGCGCGAAAACATGGCGATATAGGGGAAGCTATGAGATGTGAGCAAAAACACGGCGATACAGGGGAAGCTATGTGAGGTGAGCAATAACACAGCGATAAAGGTGAATCTGTGGGATGTGCGCGAAAAGACAGCGATATAGGGGAAGGTATGAGAGGTGCACGAAGGCACAGCGATATAGGGGATGCTATGGGAGGTGCGCAAAAACACAGCGATATAGGGGAAAGTATGAGAGGTGTGCGAAAACTTGGCGTTACAGGGGAATGCATCAGAGGTGCCAGAGGACATAGCGATGTAGTGGAAGACATGAGAGGTGCGCGAAAACAGGGCGATATAGGGGAAGGTATGAGAGGTGCACGAAGGCACAGCGATATAGGGGAAAGTATGGGAGGTGCTCGAAAACACGGCGATATAGGAGAAGGTATGAGAGGTGCGCAAAAACACAGCGATGTAGGCGAAACCATGGGAGGTGCACGGGAAACAGGGCAATATAGGGGAAGGTATGAGCGATGCGCGAAGGCACAGCGATATAAGGGATGCTATGGGAGGTGCATGATTACACAGAGATATAGGAGCCGTTATGAGATGTGCATGAAAACACGGCGATATTGGGCAAGCCATGAGAGGTGTGCGAAAATACAGTGATATAGGGTACGGTATGGGAGGTGTACGAAAGCAGGGCGACATAGGGGAAGGTATGAGAGATGCGCGAAGGCACAGTGATATAGGGGATGCTATGGCAGTTGCGCGAATACACAGCGATATATGGGACGTTAAGAGATGTGCATGAAAACGCGGCGATATTGGAGAAGCCATGAGAGGAGCGCAAAAATACGGCGATATAGGAGAAATTATGAGAGGTTCGTGAAAACACAGCGATATAGGGGGAGGTATGAGAGGTGCATAAAAACACAGCAATATAGGGGAAGGTATGGAAGGAGCGCGAAAACAGGGTGATATCGGGGAAGGTATGAGAGGTGCGCGAAAGAACAGCAATATAAGGGATGCTATGGGAGGTGCGCGAATACACAGCGATATAGGGGATGTTATGAGATCTGCATGAAAACACGGCAATATAGGGGAAGGTATAAGAACTGCACAAAAATACAGCGAATTAGGAGAAGTTATGAGAGGTGCGTGAAAACACAGCGATATAAGGGAAGGTATGAGAGGTGCACGAAAACACAGCGATATTGGGGAAGGTATGGGAGGTGCGTGAAAACAGGGCGATGTAGGGGAAGTTATGAGATGTGCGCGAAGGACAGCGATATAGGGGATGCTATGAGAGGTGCGCGAAAACACCGTGATATAGGGGAAGACATGAGAGGTGCGCAAAAACAGGGCAATATAGTGGAACCTATGGGATGTGCGCGAAACCACGGCGATACAGGGGAATGTATCAAAGGTGCGAGAAAACACAGCGATATAGGGGACGCAATGGGACATGCGCAAAAAAACAGTGATACAGGGGAAGGTATGAGAGGTGCGAGAAAACACAGCGATATAGGGGAAGTAATGATAGGAGCGAAAACATAGCGATATACGTGAAGACATGCGAGATGCGCAAAAACACGGCGATATAGGGGAAGCTATGAGAGGTGAGCAATAACACAGCGATCAAGGTGAAGCTATGGGATGTGCGCGAAAACAGCGATGTAGGCGAAGCTATGGGATGTGCGTGAAACCACGGCGATACAGGGGAATGTATCAGAGGTGCGAGAAAACACAGCGATATAGGGGACGCAATGGAACATGCGCAAAAAAGCAGTGATATAGGGGAAGGTATGAGAGGTGTGCGAGAACACGGCGATATAGGGGAAATTGTAAGAGGTGCACGAAAACATGACAATACAGGAGAATGTATCAGAGGTGCGAGAAAACACAGCGATATAGGGGAAGTAATGATAGGAGCGAAAACATAGCGATATACGTGAAGACATGCGAGATGCGCGAAAACACGGCGATATAGGGGAAGCTATGAGAGGTGAGCAATAACACAGCGATCAAGGTGAAGCTATGGGATGTGCGCGAAAACAGCGATGTAGGCGAAGCTATGGGAGGTGCGCGAAAACACAGCGATATAGGGGACGGTATGAGATGTGCATGAATACACGGCGATGTTGGGGAAGCCATGAGAGGTGCCAGAAAACACAGCGATACACGGGAAGGTATGAGAGGTGTGCAAAAACACAGCGATATAGGAGAAGTTAAGAGAGGTGCGTGAAAACACAGCAATATAGGGGAAGGTATGAGAGGAGCACGAAAACAGAGCGATATCGGGGAAGGTATGGGAGGTGCGCGAAAACAGGGCGACATACGGGAATGCATGAGAGGTGCGCGAAGGCACAGTGATATAGGGGATGGTATGGGAGGGCGCAAATACACAGCGATATACGGGACGTTATGAGATGTGCATGAAAACACATCAATATAGGGGAAGGTATGAGATGTGCACAAAAATACATCAATATAGGGGAAGGTATGAGAGGTGCGCGAAAACAGCGATGTAGGCGAAGCTATGGGAGGTGCACGAAAGCACAGCGATATAGGGGAAGGTATGAGATGTGCATGAATACACGGCGATAGTCGGGAAGCCATAAGAGGTCTGCGAAAACACAGCGATATAGGGGAAGGTATGAGAGCTGCGTGAAAACACAGTGATATAGGGGAAGGTATGAGAGGTGCGTGAAAACCTAGAAACATTGGGGACGTTATGAGATGTGCATGAAACCACGGTGAATTTGGGGAAGGTATGAGAGGTGTGCAAAAACACAGCGGTATACGGGAATGCATGAGAGGTGCGCGAAGGCACAGTGATATAGGGCATAGTATGGCAGGTGCGCGAATTCATAGCGATATAGGGGAAGGTATGAGATGTGCGCAAAAATACTTCGATATAGGGTAAGGTATGAGAGGTGCACGAAAACAGCGATGTAGGCGAAGCTATGGGAGGTGCGCGAAAACACAGTGATATAGGGGAAGGTATGAGATGTGCATGAATACACGGCGATAGTTGGGAAGCCATGAGAGGTGTGCAAAAACACAGCGATATAAGGGAAGGTATGAGAGCTGCGTGAAAACACAGTGATATTGGGGAAGGTATGAGAGGAGCGTGAAAACAGGGCAATATAGGGGAAGTTATGAGAGGTGCGTGAAAACCCAGCGACATTGGGGACATTATGAGATGTGCATGAAAACACCGTGATATTGGGGAAGGTATGAGAGGTGTGCAGAAGCACAGCGATATACGGGAATGCATGAGAGGTGCGCGAAGGCACAGTGATATAGGGGATGGTATGGGAGGTGCGCGAATACACAGAGATATAGGGGACGTTATGAGATGTGCGCAAAAATACATCGATATAGGGGAAGGTATGAGAGGTGCGCGAAAACACAGCGATATAGGGAAAGCTATGAGATGTGCATGAATACACGGCGATAGTCGGGAAGCAATGAGAGGTGTGCGAAAACACAGCGATATAGGGGAAGGTATGAGAGGTGCGCAAAAAGACAGCGATATAGGAGAAGGTATGAGAGGTGCACGAAAACACAGCGATATCGGGGAAGGTATGGGAGCTGCGCGAAAACAGGGCAATATAAGGGAAGGTATGAGAGGTGCACTAAAACACAGCGATACAGGGGAAGGAATGGGAGGTATGCGAAAACAGGGCGATATAGGGGAAGGTATGAGAGGTGCGCGAAGGCACACGATATACAGGATGCTATGGGAGGTGCGCAAAAACATGGCGATATAGGGAAAGGTATGAGAGATGTCCGAAAACACAGCGATATAGGGGACGCTATGGGACGTGCGCGAAAACACAGTGATTTAGGAGAAGGTATGAGAGGTGTGCGAGAATACAGCGATGTAGGGGAAATTATGAGAGGTGCGTGACAACACGGCGATACAGGGGAATGTATCAGAGGTGTGAGAAAACACAGCGATATAATGGAAGTAATGACAGGAGCGAAAACATAGCGATATAGGTGAAGGCATGAGAAGTGCGTGAAAACACAGTGATATAGGGGAAGCTGTGAGAGGTGAGCAATAACACAGCGATAAAGATGAAGCTATGGGATGTGCGCAAAAAGACAGCGATATAGGGGAAGGTATGAGAGGTGCGCGAAAACACAGCGACGTGGGCGTAGCTATGGGAGGTGCGCGAAAGCACAGCGATATAAGGGACGGTATGAGATGTGCATGAATACACGGCAATATTGGGGAAGCCATGAGAGATGCGTGAAAACACAGCGATATAGGGGAAGGTATGAGAGGTGCACGAAAACACAGCGATATAGAGGAAGGTATGGGAGGTGCGCGAAAACACAGTGATATAGGGGAAGACATGAGAGATGCTCGAAAACAGGGCTATATAGTGGAAGCTATGGGATATGCGTGAATACATGGTGATACAGGGAAAGGTATGAGAGGTGCCCGAAAACACAGCGATACAGGGGATGCTATTGGACGTGCGCGAAAACACACTGATATAGTGGAAGGTATGAGAGGTGTGCAAGAACATGGCTATATAGGGGAAATTATGCGATGTCCGCGAAAACACGGCGATATATGAGAAGTTATGAGAGGTGAGTGAAAACACAGCGATATAGGGGAAGGTGTGAAGGTATGAGAGGTGCACGAAAACACAGCTATATAGGGGAAGGTATGAGAGGTGCGCGAAGGCACAGTGATATAGGGGACGGTATGAAATGTGCATGAAAGCATGGAGATATCGGGGAAGAAATGAGAGATGCGTGAAAACACTGCGATATAGGGGAAAGTATGAGAGGTGCGCAAAAACACGGCGATACAGGGGAATGCATCAGAGGTGCCAGAAAACACAGCGATGTAGTGGAATACATGAGAGGTGTGCGAAAACAGGGCAATATAGTGGAAGGCATGGTATGTGCACGAAAACAGGGCGATATAGGGGAAGCTATGAGAGGTGCGCGAAAACACAGCGATATAGGGGACGCAATAGGACGTGCGCGAAAACACAGTGATATAGGGGAAGTTATGAGAGGTGTGCGAGAAAACGGCGATATCGGGTAAATTATGAGAGGTGTGCAAAAACACGGCGATACGGGAGAATGTATCAGACGTGCGAGAAAACACAGCGATATAGGGGAAGTATTGAGAGGATCAAAAACATAGCGATCTAGGTGAAGACATGAGAGGTGCGCGAAAACATGGCGATATAGGGGAAGCTATGAGAGGTGAGCAAAAACACGACGATACAGGGGAAGCTATGCGAGGTGAGCAATAACACAGCGATAAAGGTGAATCTATGGGATGTGTGTGAAAAGACAGCGATATAGGGGAAGTTATGAGAGGTGCGCAAGGCACAGCGATATGGGGATGCTATGGGAGGTGCGTGAATACACAGCGATATAGGGGATATGATATGTGCATGAAAATGCAATGATATTAGGGAAGGTATGAGAGGTGCACAAAAACAGCGATATAGGAGAAGTTATGAGAGGTGTGCGAAAACACAGCGATATAGGGGAAAGTATGAAAGGTGCCCGAAAATGCAGTGATATAAGGGAAGGTATAGGAGCTGCGCGAAAACAGGGCGATATAGGGGAACGTATGAGAGGAGCACGAAGGCACAGCGATATAGGGGATGCTATGGGAGGTGCGCAAAAACACAACAATATAGGAGACGGTATGAGATGTGCATAAAAACATGGCGATATAGGGGCAGGTATGAGAGGTGCGCGAAAACTTGGCGTTACAAGGGAATGCATCAGAGGTGCCAGAAAACACAGTGATTTAGGAGAAGGTATGAGAGGTGTGCGAGAATACAGCGATGTAGGAGAAATTATGAGAGGTGCGTGACAACACGGCGATACAGGGGAATGTATCAGAGGTGTGAGAAAACACAGCGATATAATGGAAGTAATAACAGGAGCGAAAACATAGCGATATAGGTGAAGGCATGAGAAGTGCGTGAAAACACAGTGATATTGGGGAAGGTATGAGAGGAGCGTGAAAACAGGGCAATATAGGGGAAGTTATGAGAGGTGCGTGAAAACCCAGCGACATTGGGGACATTATGAGATGTGCATGAAAACACCGTGATATTGGGGAAGGTATGAGAGGTGTGCAGAAGCACAGCGATATACGGGAATGCATGAGAGGTGCGCGAAGGCACAGTGATATAGGGGATGGTATGGGAGGTGCGCGAATACACAGCGATATAGGGGACGTTATGAGATGTGCGCAAAAATACATCGATATAGGGGAAGGTATGAGAGGTGCGCGAAAACACAGCGATATAGGGAAAGCTATGAGATGTGCATGAATACACGGCGATAGTCGGGAAGCAATGAGAGGTGTGCGAAAACACAGCGATATAGGGGAAGGTATGAGAGGTGCGCAAAAAGACAGCGATATAGGAGAAAGTATGAGAGGTGCACGAAAACACAGCGATATCGGGGAAGGTATGGGAGCTGCGCGAAAACAGGGCAATATAAGGGAAGGTATGAGAGGTGCACTAAAACACAGCGATACAGGGGAAGGAATGGGAGGTATGCGAAAACAGGGCGATATAGGGGAAGGTATGAGAGGTGCGCGAAGGCACACGATATACAGGATGCTATGGGAGGTGCGCAAAAACATGGCGATATAGGGAAAGGTATGAGAGATGTCCGAAAACACAGCGATATAGGGGACGCTATGGGACGTGCGCGAAAACACAGTGATTTAGGAGAAGGTATGAGAGGTGTGCGAGAATACAGCGATGTAGGGGAAATTATGAGAGGTGCGTGACAACACGGCGATACAGGGGAATGTATCAGAGGTGTGAGAAAACACAGCGATATAATGGAAGTAATGACAGGAGCGAAAACATAGCGATATAGGTGAAGGCATGAGAAGTGCGTGAAAACACAGTGATATAGGGGAAGCTGTGAGAGGTGAGCAATAACACAGCGATAAAGATGAAGCTATGGGATGTGCGCAAAAAGACAGCGATATAGGGGAAGGTATGAGAGGTGCGCGAAAACACAGCGACGTGGGCGTAGCTATGGGAGGTGCGCGAAAGCACAGCGATATAAGGGACGGTATGAGATGTGCATGAATACACGGCAATATTGGGGAAGCCATGAGAGATGCGTGAAAACACAGCGATATAGGGGAAGGTATGAGAGGTGCACGAAAACACAGCGATATAGAGGAAGGTATGGGAGGTGCGCGAAAACACAGTGATATAGGGGAAGACATGAGAGATGCTCGAAAACAGGGCTATATAGTGGAAGCTATGGGATATGCGTGAATACATGGTGATACAGGGAAAGGTATGAGAGGTGCCCGAAAACACAGCGATACAGGGGATGCTATTGGACGTGCGCGAAAACACACTGATATAGTGGAAGGTATGAGAGGTGTGCAAGAACATGGCTATATAGGGGAAATTATGCGATGTCCGCGAAAACACGGCGATATATGAGAAGTTATGAGAGGTGAGTGAAAACACAGCGATATAGGGGAAGGTGTGAAGGTATGAGAGGTGCACGAAAACACAGCTATATAGGGGAAGGTATGAGAGGTGCGCGAAGGCACAGTGATATAGGGGACGGTATGAAATGTGCATGAAAGCATGGAGATATCGGGGAAGAAATGAGAGATGCGTGAAAACACTGCGATATAGGGGAAAGTATGAGAGGTGCGCAAAAACACGGCGATACAGGGGAATGCATCAGAGGTGCCAGAAAACACAGCGATGTAGTGGAATACATGAGAGGTGTGCGAAAACAGGGCAATATAGTGGAAGGCATGGTATGTGCACGAAAACAGGGCGATATAGGGGAAGCTATGAGAGGTGCGCGAAAACACAGCGATATAGGGGACGCAATAGGACGTGCGCGAAAACACAGTGATATAGGGGAAGTTATGAGAGGTGTGCGAGAAAACGGCGATATCGGGTAAATTATGAGAGGTGTGCAAAAACACGGCGATACGGGAGAATGTATCAGACGTGCGAGAAAACACAGCGATATAGGGGAAGTATTGAGAGGATCAAAAACATAGCGATCTAGGTGAAGACATGAGAGGTGCGCGAAAACATGGCGATATAGGGGAAGCTATGAGAGGTGAGCAAAAACACGACGATACAGGGGAAGCTATGCGAGGTGAGCAATAACACAGCGATAAAGGTGAATCTATGGGATGTGTGTGAAAAGACAGCGATATAGGGGAAGTTATGAGAGGTGCGCAAGGCACAGCGATATGGGGATGCTATGGGAGGTGCGTGAATACACAGCGATATAGGGGATATGATGAGATGTGCATGAAAATGCAATGATATTAGGGAAGGTATGAGAGGTGCACAAAAACAGCGATATAGGAGAAGTTATGAGAGGTGTGCGAAAACACAGCGATATAGGGGAAAGTATGAAAGGTGCCCGAAAATGCAGTGATATAAGGGAAGGTATAGGAGGTGCGCGAAAACAGGGCGATATAGGGGAACGTATGAGAGGAGCACGAAGGCACAGCGATATAGGGGATGCTATGGGAGGTGCGCAAAAACACAACAATATAGGAGACGGTATGAGATGTGCATAAAAACATGGCGATATAGGGGCAGGTATGAGAGGTGCGCGAAAACTTGGCGTTACAAGGGAATGCATCAGAGGTGCCAGAAAACACAGTGATTTAGGAGAAGGTATGAGAGGTGTGCGAGAATACAGCGATGTAGGGGAAATTATGAGAGGTGCGTGACAACACGGCGATACAGGGGAATGTATCAGAGGTGTGAGAAAACACAGCGATATAATGGAAGTAATAACAGGAGCGAAAACATAGCGATATAGGTGAAGGCATGAGAAGTGCGTGAAAACACAGTGATATAGGGGAAGCTGTGAGAGGTGAGCAATAACACAGCGATAAAGATGAAGCTATGGGATGTGCGCAAAAAGACAGCGATATAGGGGAAGGTATGAGAGGTGCGCGAAAACACAGCGACGTGGGCGTAGCTATGGGAGGTGCGCGAAAGCACAGCGATATAAGGGACGGTATGAGATGTGCATGAATACACGGCAATATTGGGGAAGCCATGAGAGATGCGTGAAAACACAGCGATATAGGGGAAGGTATGAGAGGTGCACGAAAACACAGCGATATAGAGGAAGGTATGGGAGGTGCGCGAAAACACAGTGATATAGGGGAAGACATGAGAGGTGCTCGAAAACAGGGCTATATAGTGGAAGCTATGGGATATGCGTGAATACATGGTGATACAGGGAAAGGTATGAGAGGTGCCCGAAAACACAGCGATACAGGGGATGCTATTGGACGTGCGCGAAAACACACTGATATAGTGGAAGGTATGAGAGGTGTGCAAGAACATGGCTATATAGGGGAAATTATGCGATGTCCGCGAAAACACGGCGATATATGAGAAGTTATGAGAGGTGAGTGAAAACACAGCGATATAGGGGAAGGTGTGAAGGTATGAGAGGTGCACGAAAACACAGCTATATAGGGGAAGGTATGAGAGGTACGCGAAGGCACAGTGATATAGGGGACGGTATGAAATGTGCATGAAAGCATGGAGATATCGGGGAAGAAATGAGAGATGCGTGAAAACACTGCGATATAGGGGAAAGTATGAGAGGTGCGCAAAAACACGGCGATACAGGGGAATGCATCAGAGGTGCCAGAAAACACAGCGATGTAGTGGAATACATGAGAGGTGTGCGAAAACAGGGCAATATAGTGGAAGGCATGGTATGTGCACGAAAACAGGGCGATATAGGGGAAGCTATGAGAGGTGCGCGAAAACACAGCGATATAGGGGACGCAATAGGACGTGCGCGAAAACACAGTGATATAGGGGAAGTTATGAGAGGTGTGCGAGAAAACGGCGATATCGGGTAAATTATGAGAGGTGTGCAAAAACACGGCGATACGGGAGAATATATCAGACGTGCGAGAAAACACAGCGATATAGGGGAAGTATTGAGAGGATCAAAAACATAGCGATCTAGGTGAAGACATGAGAGGTGCGCGAAAACATGGCGATATAGGGGAAGCTATGAGAGGTGAGCAAAAACACGACGATACAGGGGAAGCTATGCGAGGTGAGCAATAACACAGCGATAAAGGTGAATCTATGGGATGTGTGTGAAAAGACAGCGATATAGGGGAAGTTATGAGAGGTGCGCAAGGCACAGCGATATGGGGATGCTATGGGAGGTGCGTGAATACACAGCGATATAGGGGATATGATGAGATGTGCATGAAAATGCAATGATATTAGGGAAGGTATGAGAGGTGCACAAAAACAGCGATATAGGAGAAGTTATGAGAGGTGTGCGAAAACACAGCGATATAGGGGAAAGTATGAAAGGTGCACGAAAATGCAGTGATATAAGGGAAGGTATAGGAGGTGCGCGAAAACAGGGCGATATAGGGGAACGTATGAGAGGAGCACGAAGGCACAGCGATATAGGGGATGCTATGGGAGGTGCGCAAAAACACAACAATATAGGAGACGGTATGAGATGTGCATAAAAACATGGCGATATAGGGGCAGGTATGAGAGGTGCGCGAAAACTTGGCGTTACAAGGGAATGCATCAGAGGTGCCAGAAAACACAGCGATGTAGTGGAATACATGAGAGGTGTGCGAAAACAGGGCAATATAGTGGAAGGTATGGTATTTGCACGAAAACAGGGCGATATAGGGGAAGCTATGAGAGGTGCGCGAATACACAGCGATATAGGGGACGCAATGGGACGTGCGCGAAAACACAGTGATATAGGGGAAGATATGAGAGGTGTGCGAGAAAACGGCGATATCGGGTAAATTATGAGAGGTGTGCAAAAACACGGCGATACGGGAGAATGTATCAGACGTACGTGAAAACACAGCGATATAGGGGAAGTATTGAGAGGATCAAAAACATAGCGATCTAGGTGAAGACATGAGAGGTGCGCGAAAACATGGCGATATAGGGGAAGGTATGGGAGGTGCTCGAAAACACGTTGATACAGGGAACTGTATCAGAAGTGCGAGAACACAGTGCGATATAGGGGAAGTAATGAGAGGAGCGGAAACACGGCATGTAGGTGAAGAAATGAGAGGTGCGCGAAAACACGGCGATATAGGAGAAGGTATGACAGGTGCGCAAAAACACAGCGACGTAGGCGAAACCATGGGAGGTGCACGGGATACAGGGCGATATAGGAGAAGGTATGAGAGATGCGCGAAGGCAGAGTGATATAGGGGATGCTATGGCAGTTGCGCAAATACACAGCGATATATGGGACGTTAAGAGATGTGCATGAAAACGCGGCGATATTGGAGAAGCCATGAGAGGAGCGCAAAAATACGGCGATATAGGAGAAATTATGAGAGGTGCGTGAAAATACAGCGATATAGGGGGAGGTATGAGAGGTGCATAAGAACACAGCAATATAGGGGAAGGTATGGAAGGAGCGCGAAAACAGGGCGATATCGGGGAAGGTATGAGAGGTGCGCGAAAGCACAGCAATATAAGGGATGCTATGGGAGGTGCGCGAATACACAGCGATATAGGGGATGTTATGAGATGTGCATGAAAACACGGCAATATAGGGGAAGGTATAAGAACTGCGCAAAAATACAGCGAATTGGGAGAAGTTATGAGAGGTGCGTGAAAACACAGCGATATAAGGAAAGGTATGAGAGGTGCACGAAAACACAGCGATATTGGGGAAGGTATGGGAGGAGCGTGAAAACAGGGCGATATAGGGGAAGTTATGAGATGTGCGCGAAGGACAGTGATATAGGGGATGCTATGAGAGGTGCGCGAAAACACCGTGATATAGGGGAAGACATGAGAGCTGCGCAAAAACAGGGCAATATAGTGGAACCTATGGGATGTGCGCGAAACCACGGCGATACAGGGGAATGTATCAGAGGTGCGAGAAAACACGGCGATATAGGGGACGCTATGGGACATGCGCAAAAAAACAGTGATACAGGGGAATGTATGAGAGGTGTGCGAGAACACGGCGATATAGGGGAAATTGTAAGAGGTGCGCGAAAACATGGCAATACATGAGAATGTATCAGAGGTGCGAGAAAACACAGCGATATAGGGGAAGTAATGATAGGAGCGAAAACATAGCGATATACGTGAAGACATGCGAGATGCGCGAACACACGGCGATATAGGGTAAGCTATGACAGGTGAGCAATAACACAGCGATCAAGGTGAAGTTATGGGATGTGCGCGAAAACAGCGATGTAGGCGAAGCTATGGGAGGTGCGCGAAAACACAGCGATATAGGGGATGGTATGAGTTGTGCATGAATACACGGCGATATTGGGGAAGCCATGAGAGGTGCCAGAAAACACAGCGATATACGGGAAGGTATGAGAGGTGTGCAAAAACACAGCGATATAGGAGAAGTTAAGAGAGGTGCGTGAAAACACAGCAATATAGGGGAAGGTATGAGAGGAGCACGAAAACAGAGTGATATCGGGGAAGGTATGGGAGGTGCACGAAAACAGGGCGACATACGGGAATGCATGAGAGGTGCGCGAAGGCACAGTGATATAGGGGATGGTATGGGAGGGCGCAAATACACAGCGATATAGGGGACGTTATGAGATGTGCATGAAAACACATCAATATAGGGGAAGGTATGAGAGGTGCGCGAAAACAGCGATGTAGGCGAAGCTATGGGAGGTGCACGAAAGCACAGCGATATAGGGGAAGGTATGAGATGTGCATGAATACACGGCGATAGTCGGGAAGCCATAAGAGGTCTGCGAAAACACAGCGATATAGGGGAAGGTATGAGAGCTGCGAGAAAACACAGCGATATAGGGGAAGTATTGAGAGGATCGAAAACATAGCGATCTAGGTGAAGACATGAGAGGTGCGCGAAAACATGGCGATATAGGGGAAGCTATGAGAGGTGAGCAAAAACACGGCGATACAGGGGAAGCTATGAGAGGTGAGCAATAACACAGCGATAAAGGTGAATCTATGGGATGTGCGCGAAAAGACAGCGATATAGGGGAAGGTATGAGAGGTGCACGAAGGCACAGCGATATAGGGGATGCTATGGGAGGTGCGCAAAAACACAGCGATATAGGGGAAAGTATGAGAGGTGCGCGAAAACTTGGCGTTACAGGGGAATGCATCAGAGGTGCCAGAGAACATAGCGATGTAGTGGAAGACATGAGAGGTGCGCGAAAACAGGGCAATATAGTGGAAGGTATGGGATGTGCGCGAAAACAGGGCGATATAGGGGAAGGTATGAGAGGTGCGCGAAGGCACAGCGATATAGGGGAAGGTATGGGAGGTGCTCGAAAACACGTTGATACAGGGAACTGTATCAGAAGTGCGAGAACACAGTGCGATATAGGGGAAGTAATGAGAGGAGCGGAAACACAGCATGTAGGTGAAGAAATGGGAGGTGCGCGAAAACACGGCGATATAGTGGAAGGTATGAGAGGTGCGCAAAAACACAGCGATGTAGGCGAAACCATGGGAGGTGCACGGGATACAGGGCGATATAGGGGAAGGTATGAGAGATGCGCGAAGGCAGAGTGATATAGGGGATGCTATGGCAGTTGCGCGAATACACAGCGATATATGGGACGTTAAGAGATGTGCATGAAAACGCGGCGATATTGGAGAAGCCATGAGAGGAGCGCAAAAATACGGCGATATAGGAGAAATTATGAGAGGTGCGTGAAAATACAGCAATATAGGGGAAGGTATGGAAGGAGCGCGAAAACAGGGCGATATCGGGGAAGTTATGAGAGGTGCGCGAAAGCACAGCAATATAAGGGATGCTATGGGAGGTGCGCGAATACACAGCGATATAGGGGATGTTATGAGATGTGCATGAAAACACGGCAATATAGGGGAAGGTATAAGAACTGCGCAAAAATACAGCGAATTAGGAGAAGTTATGAGAGGTGCGTGAAAACACAGCGATATAAGGGAAGGTATGAGAGGTGCACGAAAACACAGCGATATTGGGGAAGGTATGGGAGGTGCGTGAAAACAGGGCGATATAGGGGAAGTTATGAGATGTGCGCGAAGGACAGTGATATTGGGGATGCTATGAGAGGTGCGCGAAAACACCGTGATATAGGGGAAGACATGAGAGCTGCGCAAAAACAGGGAAATATAGTGGAACCTATGGGATGTGCGCGAAACCACGGCGATACAGGGGAATGATTCAGAGGTGCGAGAAAACACGGCGATTTAGTGGACGCTATGGGACATGCGCAAAAAAACAGTGATACAGGGGAAGGTATGAGAGGTGTGCGAGAACACGGCGATATAGGGGAAATTGTAAGAGGTGCGCGAAAACATGGCAATACATGAGAATGTATCAGAGGTGCGAGAAAACACAGCGATATAGGGGAAGTAATGATAGGAGCGAAAACATAGCGATATACGTGAAGACATGCGAGATGCGCGAAAACACGGCGATATAGGGTAAGCTATGAGAGGTGAGCAATAACACAGCGATCAAGGTGAAGCTATGGGATGTGCGCGAAAACAGTGATGTAGGCGAAGCTATGGGAGGTGCGCGAAAACACAGCGATATAGGGGATGGTATGAGTTGTGCATGAATACACGGCGATATTGGGGAAGCCATGAGAGGTGCCAGAAAACACAGCGATATACGGGAAGGTATGAGAGGTGTGCAAAAACACAGCGATATAGGAGAAGTTAAGAGAGGTGCGTGAAAACACAGCAATATAGGGGAAGGTATGAGAGGAGCACGAAAACAGAGTGATATCGGGGAAGGTATGGGAGGTGCACGAAAACAGGGCGACATACGGGAATGCATGAGAGGTGCGCGAAGGCACAGTGATATAGGGGATGGTATGGGAGGGCGCAAATACACAGCGATATAGGGGACGTTATGAGATGTGCATGAAAACACATCAATATAGGGGAAGGTATGAGATGTGCACGAAGGCACAGCGATATAGGGGATGCTATGGGAGGTGCGCAAAAACACAGCGATATAGGGGAAAGTATGAGAGGTGCGCGAAAACTTGGCGTTACAGGGGAATGCATCAGAGGTGCCAGAGAACATAGCGATGTAGTGGAAGACATGAGAGGTGCGCGAAAACAGGGCAATATAGTGGAAGGTATGGGATGTGCGCGAAAACAGGGCGATACAGGGGAAGGTATGAGAGGTGCGCGAAGGCACAGCGATATAGGGGAAGGTATGGGAGGTGCTCGAAAACACGTTGATACAGGGAACTGTATCAGAAGTGCGAGAACACAGTGCGATATAGGGGAAGTAATGAGAGGAGCGGAAACACAGAATGTAGGTGAAGAAATGAGAGGTGCGCGAAAACACGGCGATATAGGGGAAGGTATGAGAGGTGCGCAAAAACACAGCGATGTAGGCGAAACCATGGGAGGTGCACGGGATACAGGGCGATATAGGGGAAGGTATGAGAGATGCGCGAAGGCACAGTGATATAGGGGATGCTATGGCAGTTGCGCGAATACACAGCGATATATGGGACGTTAAGAGATGTGCATGAAAACGCGGCGATATTGGAGAAGCCATGAGAGGAGCGCAAAAATACGGCGATATAGGAGAAATTATGAGAGGAGCGTGAAAATACAGCGATATAGGGGGAGGTATGAGAGGTGCATAAAAACACAGCAATATAGGGGAAGGTATGGAAGGAGCGCGAAAACAGGGCGATATCGGGGAAGGTATGAGAGGTGCGCGAAAGCACAGCAAAATAAGGGATGCTATGGGAGGTGCGCGAATACACAGCGATATAGGGGATGTTATGAGATGTGCATGAAAACACGGCAATATAGGGGAAGGTATAAGAACTGCGCAAAAATACAGCGAATTGGGAGAAGTTATGAGAGGTGCGTGAAAACACAGCGATATAAGGGAAGGTATGAGAGGTGCACGAAAACACAGCGATATTGGGGAAGGTATGGGAGGTGCGTGAAAACAGGGCGATATAGGGGAAGTTATGAGATGTGCGCGAAGGACAGTGATATAGGGGATGCTATGAGAGGTGCGCGAAAACACCGTGTTATAGGGGAAGACATGAGAGCTGCGCAAAAACAGGGCAATATAGTGGAACCTATGGGATGTGCGCGAAACCACGGCGATACAGGGGAATGTATCAGAGGTGCGAGAAAACACGGCGATATAGGGGACGCTATGGGACATGCGCAAAAAAACAGTGATACAGGGGAATGTATGAGAGGTGTGCGAGAGCACGGTGATATAGGGGAAATTGTAAGAGGTGCGCGAAAACATGGCAATACATGAGAATGTATCAGAGGTGCGAGAAAACACAGCGATATAGGGGAAGTAATGATAGGAGCGAAAACATAGCGATATACGTGAAGACATGCGAGATGCGCGAAAACACGGCGATATAGGGTAAGCTATGAGAGGTGAGCAATAACACAGCGATCAAGGTGAAGCTATGGGATGTGCGCGAAAACAGCGATGTAGGCGAAGCTATGGGAGGTGCGCGAAAACACAGCGATATAGGGGATGGTATGAGTTGTGCATGAATACACGGCGATATTGGGGAAGCCATGAGAGGTGCCAGAAAACACAGCGATATACGGGAAGGTATGAGAGGTGTGCAAAAACACAGCGATATAGGAGAAGTTAAGAGAGGTGCGTGAAAACACAGCAATATAAAGGAAGGTATGAGAGGAGCACTAAAACAGAGTGATATCGGGGAAGGTATGGGAGGTGCACGAAAACAGGGCGACATACGGGAATGCATGAGAGGTGCGCGAAGGCACAGTGTTATAGGGGATGGTATGGGAGGGCGCAAATACACAGCGATATAGGGGACGTTATGAGGTGTGCATGAAAACACATCAATATAGGGGAAGGTATGAGATGTGCACAAAAATACATCGATATAGGGGAAGGTATGAGAGGTGCGCAAAAAGACAGCGATATAGGAGAAGGTATGAGAGGTGCACGAAAACACAGCGATATCGGGGAAGGTATGGGAGCTGCGCGAAAACAGGGCAATATAAGGGAAGGTATGAGAGGTGCACTAAAACACAGCGATACAGGGGAAGGAATGGGAGGTATGCGAAAACAGGGCGATATAGGGGAAGGTATGAGAGGTGCGCGAAGGCACACGATATACAGGATGCTATGGGAGGTGCGCAAAAAACATGGCGATATAGGGAAAGGTATGAGAGATGTCCGAAAACACAGCGATATAGGGGACGCTATGGGAGGTGCGCAAAAACACAGCGATATAGGGGAAAGTATGAGAGGTGTGCGAAAACTTGGCGTTACAGGGGAATGCATCAGAGGTGCCAGAGAACATAGCGATGTAGTGGAAGACATGAGAGGTGCGCGAAAACAGGGCAATATAGTGGAAGGTATGGGATGTGCGCGAAAACAGGGCGATATAGGGAAGGTATGAGAGGTGCGCGAAGGCACAGCAATATAGGGGAAGGTATGGGAGGTGCTCGAAAACACGGCGATATAGGGGAAGGTATGAGAGGTGCGCAAAAACACAGCGATGTAGGCGAAACCATGGGAGGTGCACGGGAAACAGGGCAATATAGGGAAGGTATGAGCGATGCGCGAAGGCACAGCGATATAAGGGATGCTATGGAAGGTGCATGATTACACAGAGATATAGGAGCCGTTATGAGATGTGCATGAAAACACGGCGAAATTGGGCAAGCCATGAGAGGTGTGCGAAAATACAGTGATATAGGGTACGGTATGGGAGGTGTACGAAAGCAGGGCGACATAGGGGAAGGTATGAGAGATGCGCGAAGGCACAGTGATATAGGGGATGCTATGGCAGTTGCGCGAATACACAGCGATATATGGGACGTTAAGAGATGTGCATGAAAACGCGGCGATATTGGAGAAGCCATGAGAGGAGCGCAAAAATACGGCGATATAGGAGAAATTATGAGAGGTTCGTGAAAACACAGCGATATAGGGGGAGGTATGAGAGGTGCATAAAAACACAGCAATATAGGGGAAGGTATGGAAGGAGCGCGAAAACAGGGCGATATCGGGGAAGGTATGAGAGGTGCGCGAAAGCACAGCAATATAAGGGATGCTATGGGAGGTGCGCGAATACACAGCGATATAGGGGATGTTATGAGATTTGCATGAAAACACGGCAATATAGGGGAAGGTATAAGAACTGCACAAAAATACAGCGAATTAGGAGAAGTTATGAGAGGTGCGTGAAAACACAGCGATATAAGGGAAGGTATGAGAGGTGCACGAAAACACAGCGATATTGGGGAAGGTATGGGAGGTGCGTGAAAACAGGGCGATATAGGGGAAGTTATGAGATGTGCGCGAAGGACAGCGATATAGGGGATGCTATGAGAGGTGCGCGAAAACACCGTGATATAGGGGAAGACATGAGAGGTGCGCAAAAACAGGGCAATATAGTGGAACCTATGGGATGTGCACGAAACCACTGCGATACAGGGGAATGTATCAAAGGTGCGAGAAAACACAGCGATATAGGGGACGCAATGGGACATGCGCAAAAAAAAACAGTGATACAGGGGAAGGTGTGAGAGGTGTGCGAGAACTCGGCGATATAGGGGAAATTGTAAGAGGTGCGCGAAAACATGGCAATACAGGAGAATGTATCAGAGGTGCGAGAAAACACAGCGATATAGGGGAAGTAATGATAGGAGCGAAAACATAGCGATATACGTGAAGACATGCGAGATGCGCAAAAACACGGCGATATAGGGGAAGCTATGAGAGGTGAGCAATAACACAGCGATCAAGGTGAAGCTATGGGATGTGCGCGAAAACAGCGATGTAGGCGAAGCTATGGGATGTGCGCGAAACCACGGCAATACAGGGGAATGTATCAGAGGTGCGAGAAAACACAGCGATATAGGGGACGCTATGGAACATGCGCAAAAAAGCAGTGATATAGGGGAAGGTATGAGAGGTGTGCGAGAACACGGCGATATAGGGGAAATTGTAAGAGGTGCACGAAAACATGGCAATACAGGAGAATGTATCAGAGGTGCGAGAAAACACAGCGATATAGGGGAAGTAATGATAGGAGCGAAAACATAGCGATATACGTGAAGACATGCGAGATGCGCGAAAACATTGCGATATAGGGTAAGCTATGAGAGGTGAGCAATAACACAGCGATCAAGGTGAAGCTATGGGATGTGCGCGAAAACAGCGATGTAGGCGAAGCTATGGGAGGTGCGCAAAAACACAGCGATATAGGGGACGGTATGAGATGTGCATGAATACACGGCGATGTTGGGGAAGCCATGAGAGGTGCCAGAAAACACAGCGATACACGGGAAGGTATGAGAGGTGTGCAAAAACACAGCGATATAGGAGAAGTTAAGAGAGGTGCGTGAAAACACAGCAATATAGGGGAAGGTATGAGAGGAGCACGAAAACAGAGTGATATCGGTGAAGGTATGAGAGGTGTGCAAGAACATGGCTATATGGGGAAATTATGCGATGTCCGCGAAAACACGGCGATATATGAGAAGTTATGAGAGGTGAGTGAAAACACAGCGATATAGGGGAAGGTGTGAAGGTATGAGAGGTGCACGAAAACACAGCTATATAGGGGAAGGTATAAGAGGTGCGCGAAGGCACAGTGATATAGGGGACGGTATGAGATGTGCATGAAAACATAGTGATATCGGGGAAGAAATGAGAGATGTGTGAAAACACTGCGATATAGGGGAAAGTATGAGAGGTGCGCAAAAACACGACGATACAGGGGAATGCATCAGAGGTGCGAGAAAACACAGCGATATAGGGGAAGTTATGAGAGAAGCAAAAACACAGCGATATAGGGGAGACATGAGAGGTGCACGAAAACAGGGCAATATAGTGAGAGCTATGGGATGTGCATGAAAACAGGGCGATATAGGGGAAGGTATGAGAGCTGCGCGAGAACACAGTGATATAGAGGAAAGTAGGAGAGGTGCGCGAAAACTTGGCGTTATAGGGGAATGCATCAGAGGTGTGAGAAAACACTGCGAAATAGGGGAAGACATGGGAGGTGCGCGAAAACAGGGCAATATAGTGGAAGCTATGGGACGTACGCGAAAACACAGTGATATAGGGGAAGTTATGAGAGGTGTGCGAGAACACGGCGATATCGGTAAATTATGAGAGGTGTGCGAAAACACGGCGATACGGGAGAATGCATCAGACGTGCGAGAAAACACAGCGATATAGGAGAAGTATTGAGAGGATCGAAAACATAGCGATCTAGGTGAAGACATGAGAGGTGCGCGAAAACATGGCGATACAGGGGAAGCTATGAGAGGTGAGCAATAACACAGCGATAAAGGTGAATCTGTGGGATGTGCGCAAAACGACAGCGATTTAGGGGAAGGAATGAGAGGTGCGCAAGGCACAGCGATATAGGGGATGCTATGGGAGGTGCGTGAATACACAGCGATATAGGGGACGTGATGAGATGTGCATGAAAACGCAGCGATATTAGGGAAGGAATGAGAGTTGCACAAAGACACAGCGATATAGGAGAAGATATGAGAGGTGTGTGAAAACACAGCAATATAGGGGAAGGTATGAAAGGTGCACGAAAACAGCGATATAGGTGAAGGAATGGGAGGTGCGCGAAAACAGGGCGATATAGGTGAATGAATACGAGGAGCGTGAAAACAGGGCGATATAGGGGAAGATATGAGAGGTGCGCGAAGGTACAGCGAAATAGGGGATGCTATGGGAGGTGCGCGAATACACAGCGATATAGGGGACGTTATGAGATGTGCATAACAATACGGCGATATAGGGGAAGTTATGAGAGATGTGCAAAAACACGGCGATGTAGGGGAAGCTATGAGAGGTAAGCAATAACACAGCGATAAAGGTGAATCTATGCGATGTGCGCGAAAAGACAACGATATAGGGAAAGGTATGAGAGGTGTGTGAAAACACAGCGATATAGGGGACGGTATGAGAGGTGTGTGAAAACACAGCGATATAGGGGACGGTACGAGATGTGCATGAATACACGGCGATAGTCGGGAAACCATGAGAGTTGTGCGAAAACAGAGCGATATAGGGGAAGTCATGTGAGGTGCGCGAAAACAGGGCGATATAGAGGAAGTTATGAGAGGTGAGCAAAAATACGGCATTATAGGGGACGTTATGAGATGTGCATGAAAACACGGCGATATACGGAAAGGTATGAGAGGTGCACGAAGGCACAGCGATATAGGGGATGCTATGGGAGGTACGCGAAAACACAGAGATATAGGGGACGGTATGAGATGTGTATGAAAACACGGCAATATATGGGAAGCTATGAGAGGTGCGCGAAAGCACGGCGATATATGGGAAAGTATGAGAGGTGCGCGAAAACTTGGCATTACAGGCGAATGCATCAGAGGTGCGAGAAAACACAGCAATGTAGGGGAAGACATGAGAGGTGCGCGAAAACAGGGCAATATAGTGGCAGCTATGGGATGTGCGCAAAAACAGGGCGATGTAGGGGAAGGTAAGAGAGGTGCGCGAAAGCACAGCGATATAGGGGACTCTATGGGACTTGCGCAAAAACACAGTGATATAGGGGAAGGTATGATGGATGTGCGAGAACACGGCGATATAGGGGAAATTATGAGAGGAGCGCGAAAACACAGCGATACGGGATAATGTATCAGACGTGCGAGAAAACACAGCGATACATGGGAAGTAATGAGAGCAGCAAATACATAGCAATCTCGGTGAAGACATGAGAGGTGCGCGAAAACACGGCGATATGGGGGAAGCTATGAGAGGTGAGCAAAAACACGGCGATACAGGGGAAGCTATGAGAGGTTAGTAAAAACACAGCGATAAAGGTGAACCTATGGGATGTGCGCGAAAAGGCAGCAATATAGGGGAAGCTATGAGAGGTGCGCAATGCACAGCGATATAGGGGATGCTATGGGAGGTGCGTGAATACACAGCGATATAGGGGACGTGATGAGATGTGCATGAAAACGCAACGATATTAGGGAAGGTATGAGAGGTGCACAAAAACACAGAGATATAGGAGAAGTTATGAGATGTGTGCGAAAACACAGCGATATAGGGAAAGGTATGGAAGGTGCATGAAAACAGGGCGATATAGGGGAAGGTATGAGAGGTGCGCGAATACACAGCAATATAAGGGATGCTATGGGAGGTGCGCGAATACGCAGCGATATAGGGGACATTATGAGATGTGCATGAAAACATGGCGATATAGGGGAAGGTATGAGAGGTGTGCAAAAACACAGAGATATAGGGGACGGTATGAGATGTGCATGAATACATGGCGATAGCCGGGAAACAATGAGAGGTGTTCAAAAACACAGCGATATAGGGCAAGTTATGAGAGGTGCGTGAAAACACAGTGATATAGGGGAAGGTATGAGAGGAGCGCGAAAACAGGACGATATAGGGGAAGTTATGAGAGATGCGTGAAAACCCAGCGATATAGGGGACATTATGAGATGTGCATGAAACACGGCGATAATGGGGATGTTATGAGAGGTGCGCGAAGGCGCAGCGAAATAGGGGACGTTATGAGATGTACATAAAAACACGGCGATATAGGGGAAGTTATGAGAGGAGTGCAATAATACAGCAATATAGCAGAAGTTATTAGAGGTGCGTGAAAACACAGCAATATAGGGAGAGGTATGAGAGGTACACAAAAACACAGCGATATAGGGGAAGGTATGGGAGGTGCTCGAAAGCAGGGTGATATAGTGGAGATTATGAGAGGTGCGTGAAAACCCAGCGATATAGGGGAGGTTATGAGATGTGCATGAAAACACGGCGATATAGGGGGAGGTATGAGAGGTGCACGAAAACGCAGCGTTATAAGGGAACGTATAGGAGGTGCGCGAAAACAGGGCTCTATAGGGGAAGGTATGAGAGGTGCGCTAAGGCACAGCGATATAGGGGATGCTATGGTAGGTGCGCAAAAACACAGCGATATAGGAGACGGGATGAGATGTGCATAAAAACGATATAGGGGGAGGTATGAGAGGTGCGCGTAAACACGGCGATATAGGGGAAAGTATGCGAGGTGCGCGAAAACTTGGCCTTACAGGGGAATGCATCAGTAGTGCCAGAAAACACAGCAATGTAGTGGAATACATGAGAGGTGCGCGAAAACAGGACAATATAGTGGAAGCTATGGGATGTGCACGAAAACAGAGCGATATAGGGGAAGCTATGAGAGGTGTGCGAAAACACAGCGATATAGGGGACGCAATGCGACGTTCGCGAAAACACAGTGATATAGGGGAAGGTATGAGAGATGTGCGAGAAAACACAGCGATATAGGGGAAGTATTTAGAGGAGCGAAAACATAGCGATCAAGGGAAGACATGAGAGGTGCGCAAAGACACGGAGATATGGGGGAAGCTATGAGAGGTGAGCAAAAACACGGCGATACAGGGGAAGCTATGAGAGGTGAGCAATAACACAGCGATAAAGGTGAATCTATGGGATGTGCGCGAAAAGACAGCGATATAGGGGAAGCTATGAGAAGTGCGCAAGGCACAGCGATACAGGGGATGCTATGGGAGGTGCGTGAATACACAGCGCTATAGGGGACGTGATGAGATGTGCATGAAAACGCAGCGATATTAGGGAAGTTATGAGAGGTGCACAAAAACGCATCGATATAGGGGAAGTTATGAGAGGTGTGTGAAAACACAGCGATATAGGGAAGGTATGAGATTTGCACGAAAACACGGCGATATAGGGGAAGTTATGAGAGGTGCACAATAATACAGCAATATAGGAGAAGTTATTAGAGGTGCGTGAAAACACAGCAATATAGGGGGAGGTATGAGAGGTACACGAAAACACAGCGATATAGGGGAAGGTATGGGAAGTGCTCGAAAGCAGGATGATATAGGGGAAGCTATGAGAGGTGCGTGAAAATCCAGTGATAGAGGGGACGTTATGAGATGTGCATAAAAACACGGCGATATAGGGGAAGTTATGAGAGCTGCGCAAAAATACAGCAATATAGGAGAAGTTATGAGAGGTGCGTGAAAACACAACGATAGAAGGGGAGGTATGAGAGGTGCACGAAAACACAGCGATATAAGGGAAGGTATAGGAGGTGGACGAAAACAGGGCGATATAGGGGAAGGCACGAGAGGTGCACGAAGGCACAGCGATATAGGGGATGCTATGGGAGGTGCACGAAAACACAGCGATATAGGAGACGGTATGAGATGTGCATAAAAACATGCCGATATACAGGGAGGTATGAGAGGTGCGCGTAAACACGGCGATATAGGGGAAAGTATGAGAGGTGCGCGAAAACTTGGCGTTACATGGGAATGCATCAGAGGTGCGAGAAAACACAGCGATGTAGGGGAAGACATGAGAGGTGTGCAAAAACAGGGCAATATAGTGGAAGCTATGGGATGTGCGCAAAAACAGGGCGATGTAGGGGAAGGTATGAGAGGTGCGCGAAAGCACAGCGATATAGGGGTCGCTATGCAGCGTGCGCGAAAACACAGTGATATAGGGGAAGGTATTAGAGATTTGCGAGAACACGGCGAGATAGGGGAACTTATGAGAGGTGCACGAAAACACGGCGATATAGTGGAAGCTATGAGAGGTGAGCAAAAACACGGCGATACAGGGGAAGCTATGAGAGGTGAGCAATAACACAGCGATAAAGGTGAATCTATGGGATGTGCGCGAAAATACAGCGATATAGGGGAAGGTATGAGAGGTGCGCAATGCACAGCGATATAGGGGATGCTATTGGAGGTGCGTGAATACAGAGCGATATAGGGGAAGGAATGGGAGATGCACGAAAACAGGGCGATATAGGGGAAGGTATGAGAGGTGCGCGAATACACAGCAATATAAGGGATGCTATGGGAGGTGTGCGAATACGCAGCGATATAGGGGACATTATGAGATGTGCATGAAAACATGGCGATATAGGGGAAGGTATGAGAGGTGTGCAAAAACACAGAGATATAGGGGACGGTATGAGATGTGCATGAATACATGGCGATAGCCGGGAAACAATGAGAGGTGTTCAAAAACACAGCGATATAGGGCAAGTTATGAGAGGTGCGTGAAAACACAGTGATATAGGGGAAGGTATGAGAGGAGCGCGAAAACAGGACGATATAGGGGAAGTTATGAGAGATGCGTGAAAACCCAGCGATATAGGGGACATTATGAGATGTGCATGAAACACGGCGATAATGGGGATGTTATGAGAGGTGCGCGAAGGCGCAGCGAAATAGGGGACGTTATGAGATGTACATAAAAACACGGCGATATAGGGGAAGTTATGAGAGGAGTGCAATAATACAGCAATATAGCAGAAGTTATTAGAGGTGCGTGAAAACACAGCGATATAGGGAGAGGTATGAGAGGTACACAAAAACACAGCGATATAGGGGAAGGTATGGGAGGTGCTCGAAAGCAGGGTGATATAGTGGAGATTATGAGAGGTGCGTGAAAACCCAGCGATATAGGGGAGGTTATGAGATGTGCATGAAAACACGGCGATATAGGGGGAGGTATGAGAGGTGCACGAAAACGCAGCGTTATAAGGGAACGTATAGGAGGTGCGCGAAAACAGGGCTCTATAGGGGAAGGTATGAGAGGTGCGCTAAGGCACAGCGATATAGGGGATGCTATGGTAGGTGCGCAAAAACACAGCGATATAGGAGACGGGATGAGATGTGCATAAAAACGATATAGGGGGAGGTATGAGAGGTGCGCGTAAACACGGCGATATAGGGGAAAGTATGCGAGGTGCGCGAAAACTTGGCCTTACAGGGGAATGCATCAGTAGTGCCAGAAAACACAGCAATGTAGTGGAATACATGAGAGGTGCGCGAAAACAGGACAATATAGTGGAAGCTATGGGATGTGCACGAAAACAGAGCGATATAGGGGAAGCTATGAGAGGTGTGCGAAAACACAGCGATATAGGGGACGCAATGCGACGTTCGCGAAAACACAGTGATATAGGGGAAGGTATGAGAGATGTGCGAGAAAACACAGCGATATAGGGGAAGTATTTAGAGGAGCGAAAACATAGCGATCAAGGGAAGACATGAGAGGTGCGCAAAGACACGGAGATATGGGGGAAGCTATGAGAGGTGAGCAAAAACACGGCGATACAGGGGAAGCTATGAGAGGTGAGCAATAACACAGCGATAAAGGTGAATCTATGGGATGTGCGCGAAAAGACAGCGATATAGGGGAAGCTATGAGAAGTGCGCAAGGCACAGCGATACAGGGGATGCTATGGGAGGTGCGTGAATACACAGCGCTATAGGGGACGTGATGAGATGTGCATGAAAACGCAGCGATATTAGGGAAGTTATGAGAGGTGCACAAAAACGCATCGATATAGGGGAAGTTATGAGAGGTGTGTGAAAACACAGCGATATAGGGAAGGTATGAGATTTGCACGAAAACACGGCGATATAGGGGAAGTTATGAGAGGTGCACAATAATACAGCAATATAGGAGAAGTTATTAGAGGTGCGTGAAAACACAGCAATATAGGGGGAGGTATGAGAGGTACACGAAAACACAGCGATATAGGGGAAGGTATGGGAAGTGCTCGAAAGCAGGATGATATAGGGGAAGCTATGAGAGGTGCGTGAAAATCCAGTGATAGAGGGGACGTTATGAGATGTGCATAAAAACACGGCGATATAGGGGAAGTTATGAGAGCTGCGCAAAAATACAGCAATATAGGAGAAGTTATGAGAGGTGCGTGAAAACACAACGATAGAAGGGGAGGTATGAGAGGTGCACGAAAACACAGCGATATAAGGGAAGGTATAGGAGGTGGACGAAAACAGGGCGATATAGGGGAAGGTACGAGAGGTGCACGAAGGCACAGCGATATAGGGGATGCTATGGGAGGTGCACGAAAACACAGCGATATAGGAGACGGTATGAGATGTGCATAAAAACATGCCGATATACAGGGAGGTATGAGAGGTGCGCGTAAACACGGCGATATAGGGGAAAGTATGAGAGGTGCGCGAAAACTTGGCGTTACATGGGAATGCATCAGAGGTGCGAGAAAACACAGCGATGTAGGGGAAGACATGAGAGGTGTGCAAAAACAGGGCAATATAGTGGAAGCTATGGGATGTGCGCAAAAACAGGGCGATGTAGGGGAAGGTATGAGAGGTGAGCAAAAACACGGCGATACAGGGGAAGCTATGAGAGGTGAGCAAAAACACGGCGATACAGGGGAAGCTATGAGAGGTGAGCAATAACACAGCGATAAAGGTGAATCTATGGGATGTGCGCGAAAATACAGCGATATAGGGGAAGGTATGAGAGGTGCGCAATGCACAGCGATATAGGGGATGCTATTGGAGGTGCGTGAATACAGAGCGATATAGGGGAAGGAATGGGAGATGCACGAAAACAGGGCGATATAGGGGAAGGTATGAGAGGTGCGCGAATACACAGCAATATAAGGGATGCTATGGGAGGTGCGCGAATACGCAGCGATATAGGGGACATTATGAGATGTGCATGAAAACATGGCGATATAGGGGAAGGTATGAGAGGTGTGCAAAAACACAGAGATATAGGGGACGGTATGAGATGTGCATGAATACATGGCGATAGCCGGGAAACAATGAGAGGTGTTCAAAAACACAGCGATATAGGGCAAGTTATGAGAGGTGCGTGAAAACACAGTGATATAGGGGAAGGTATGAGAGGAGCGCGAAAACAGGACGATATAGGGGAAGTTATGAGAGATGCGTGAAAACCCAGCGATATAGGGGACATTATGAGATGTGCATGAAACACGGCGATAATGGGGATGTTATGAGAGGTGCGCGAAGGCGCAGCGAAATAGGGGACGTTATGAGATGTACATAAAAACACGGCGATATAGGGGAAGTTATGAGAGGAGTGCAATAATACAGCAATATAGCAGAAGTTATTAGAGGTGCGTGAAAACACAGCGATATAGGGAGAGGTATGAGAGGTACACAAAAACACAGCGATATAGGGGAAGGTATGGGAGGTGCTCGAAAGCAGGGTGATATAGTGGAGATTATGAGAGGTGCGTGAAAACCCAGCGATATAGGGGAGGTTATGAGATGTGCATGAAAACACGGCGATATAGGGGGAGGTATGAGAGGTGCACGAAAACGCAGCGTTATAAGGGAACGTATAGGAGGTGCGCGAAAACAGGGCTCTATAGGGGAAGGTATGAGAGGTGCGCTAAGGCACAGCGATATAGGGGATGCTATGGTAGGTGCGCAAAAACACAGCGATATAGGAGACGGGATGAGATGTGCATAAAAACGATATAGGGGGAGGTATGAGAGGTGCGCGTAAACACGGCGATATAGGGGAAAGTATGCGAGGTGCGCGAAAACTTGGCCTTACAGGGGAATGCATCAGTAGTGCCAGAAAACACAGCAATGTAGTGGAATACATGAGAGGTGCGCGAAAACAGGACAATATAGTGGAAGCTATGGGATGTGCACGAAAACAGAGCGATATAGGGGAAGCTATGAGAGGTGTGCGAAAACACAGCGATATAGGGGACGCAATGCGACGTTCGCGAAAACACAGTGATATAGGGGAAGGTATGAGAGATGTGCGAGAACACAGCGATATAGGGGAATTTATGAGAGGTGTGCGAAAACGGCGATACGGGAGAATGTATCAGATGTGCGAGAAAACACAGCGATATAGGGGAAGTATTTAGAGGAGCGAAAACATAGCGATCAAGGGAAGACATGAGAGGTGCGCAAAGACACGGCGATATAGGGTAAGCTATGAGAGGTGAGCAATAACACAGCGATCAAGGTGAAGCTATGGGATGTGCGCGAAAACAGCGATGTAGGCGAAGCTATGGGAGGTGCGCGAAAACACAGCGATATAGGGGATGGTATGAGTTGTGCATGAATACACGGCGATATTGGGGAAGCCATGAGAGGTGCCAGAAAACACAGCGATATACGGGAAGGTATGAGAGGTGTGCAAAAACACAGCGATATAGGAGAAGTTAAGAGAGGTGCGTGAAAACACAGCAATATAAAGGAAGGTATGAGAGGAGCACGAAAACAGAGTGATATCGGGGAAGGTATGGGAGGTGCACGAAAACAGGGCGACATACGGGAATGCATGAGAGGTGCGCGAAGGCACAGTGTTATAGGGGATGGTATGGGAGGGCGCAAATACACAGCGATATAGGGGACGTTATGAGGTGTGCATGAAAACACATCAATATAGGGGAAGGTATGAGATGTGCACAAAAATACATCGATATAGGGGAAGGTATGAGAGGTGCGCAAAAAGACAGCGATATAGGAGAAGGTATGAGAGGTGCACGAAAACACAGCGATATCGGGGAAGGTATGGGAGCTGCGCGAAAACAGGGCAATATAAGGGAAGGTATGAGAGGTGCACTAAAACACAGCGATACAGGGGAAGGAATGGGAGGTATGCGAAAACAGGGCGATATAGGGGAAGGTATGAGAGGTGCGCGAAGGCACACGATATACAGGATGCTATGGGAGGTGCGCAAAAACATGGCGATATAGGGAAAGGTATGAGAGATGTCCGAAAACACAGCGATATAGGGGACGCTATGGGAGGTGCGCAAAAACACAGCGATATAGGGGAAAGTATGAGAGGTGTGCGAAAACTTGGCGTTACAGGGGAATGCATCAGAGGTGCCAGAGAACATAGCGATGTAGTGGAAGACATGAGAGGTGCGCGAAAACAGGGCAATATAGTGGAAGGTATGGGATGTGCGCGAAAACAGGGCGATATAGGGGAAGGTATGAGAGGTGCGCGAAGGCACAGCAATATAGGGGAAGGTATGGGAGGTGCTCGAAAACACGGCGATATAGGGGAAGGTATGAGAGGTGCGCAAAAACACAGCGATGTAGGCGAAACCATGGGAGGTGCACGGGAAACAGGGCAATATAGGGGAAGGTATGAGCGATGCGCGAAGGCACAGCGATATAAGGGATGCTATGGAAGGTGCATGATTACACAGAGATATAGGAGCCGTTATGAGATGTGCATGAAAACACGGCGAAATTGGGCAAGCCATGAGAGGTGTGCGAAAATACAGTGATATAGGGTACGGTATGGGAGGTGTACGAAAGCAGGGCGACATAGGGGAAGGTATGAGAGATGCGCGAAGGCACAGTGATATAGGGGATGCTATGGCAGTTGCGCGAATACACAGCGATATATGGGACGTTAAGAGATGTGCATGAAAACGCGGCGATATTGGAGAAGCCATGAGAGGAGCGCAAAAATACGGCGATATAGGAGAAATTATGAGAGGTTCGTGAAAACACAGCGATATAGGGGGAGGTATGAGAGGTGCATAAAAACACAGCAATATAGGGGAAGGTATGGAAGGAGCGCGAAAACAGGGCGATATCGGGGAAGGTATGAGAGGTGCGCGAAAGCACAGCAATATAAGGGATGCTATGGGAGGTGCGCGAATACACAGCGATATAGGGGATGTTATGAGATTTGCATGAAAACACGGCAATATAGGGGAAGGTATAAGAACTGCACAAAAATACAGCGAATTAGGAGAAGTTATGAGAGGTGCGTGAAAACACAGCGATATAAGGGAAGGTATGAGAGGTGCACGAAAACACAGCGATATTGGGGAAGGTATGGGAGGTGCGTGAAAACAGGGCGATATAGGGGAAGTTATGAGATGTGCGCGAAGGACAGCGATATAGGGGATGCTATGAGAGGTGCGCGAAAACACCGTGATATAGGGGAAGACATGAGAGGTGCGCAAAAACAGGGCAATATAGTGGAACCTATGGGATGTGCACGAAACCACTGCGATACAGGGGAATGTATCAAAGGTGCGAGAAAACACAGCGATATAGGGGACGCAATGGGACATGCGCAAAAAAAACAGTGATACAGGGGAAGGTGTGAGAGGTGTGCGAGAACTCGGCGATATAGGGGAAATTGTAAGAGGTGCGCGAAAACATGGCAATACAGGAGAATGTATCAGAGGTGCGAGAAAACACAGCGATATAGGGGAAGTAATGATAGGAGCGAAAACATAGCGATATACGTGAAGACATGCGAGATGCGCAAAAACACGGCGATATAGGGGAAGCTATGAGAGGTGAGCAATAACACAGCGATCAAGGTGAAGCTATGGGATGTGCGCGAAAACAGCGATGTAGGCGAAGCTATGGGATGTGCGCGAAACCACGGCAATACAGGGGAATGTATCAGAGGTGCGAGAAAACACAGCGATATAGGGGACGCTATGGAACATGCGCAAAAAAGCAGTGATATAGGGGAAGGTATGAGAGGTGTGCGAGAACACGGCGATATAGGGGAAATTGTAAGAGGTGCACGAAAACATGGCAATACAGGAGAATGTATCAGAGGTGCGAGAAAACACAGCGATATAGGGGAAGTAATGATAGGAGCGAAAACATAGCGATATACGTGAAGACATGCGAGATGCGCGAAAACATTGCGATATAGGGTAAGCTATGAGAGGTGAGCAATAACACAGCGATCAAGGTGAAGCTATGGGATGTGCGCGAAAACAGCGATGTAGGCGAAGCTATGGGAGGTGCGCAAAAACACAGCGATATAGGGGACGGTATGAGATGTGCATGAATACACGGCGATGTTGGGGAAGCCATGAGAGGTGCCAGAAAACACAGCGATACACGGGAAGGTATGAGAGGTGTGCAAAAACACAACGATATAGGAGAAGTTAAGAGAGGTGTGTGAAAACACAGCAATATAGGGGAAGGTATGAGAGGAGCACGAAAACAGAGTGATATCGGTGAAGGTATGAGAGGTGTGCAAGAACATGGCTATATGGGGAAATTATGCGATGTCCGCGAAAACACGGCGATATATGAGAAGTTATGAGAGGTGAGTGAAAACACAGCGATATAGGGGAAGGTGTGAAGGTATGAGAGGTGCACGAAAACACAGCTATATAGGGGAAGGTATAAGAGGTGCGCGAAGGCACAGTGATATAGGGGACGGTATGAGATGTGCATGAAAACATAGTGATATCGGGGAAGAAATGAGAGATGTGTGAAAACACTGCGATATAGGGGAAAGTATGAGAGGTGCGCAAAAACACGACGATACAGGGGAATGCATCAGAGGTGCGAGAAAACACAGCGATATAGGGGAAGTTATGAGAGAAGCAAAAACACAGCGATATAGGGGAGACATGAGAGGTGCACGAAAACAGGGCAATATAGTGAGAGCTATGGGATGTGCATGAAAACAGGGCGATATAGGGGAAGGTATGAGAGCTGCGCGAGAACACAGTGATATAGAGGAAAGTAGGAGAGGTGCGCGAAAACTTGGCGTTATAGGGGAATGCATCAGAGGTGTGAGAAAACACTGCGAAATAGGGGAAGACATGGGAGGTGCGCGAAAACGGGGCAATATAGTGGAAGCTATGGGACGTACGCGAAAACACAGTGATATAGGGGAAGTTATGAGAGGTGTGCGAGAACACGGCGATATCGGTAAATTATGAGAGGTGTGCGAAAACACGGCGATACGGGAGAATGCATCAGACGTGCGAGAAAACACAGCGATATAGGAGAAGTATTGAGAGGATCGAAAACATAGCGATCTAGGTGAAGACATGAGAGGTGCGCGAAAACATGGCGATACAGGGGAAGCTATGAGAGGTGAGCAATAACACAGCGATAAAGGTGAATCTGTGGGATGTGCGCAAAACGACAGCGATTTAGGGGAAGGAATGAGAGGTGCGCAAGGCACAGCGATATAGGGGATGCTATGGGAGGTGCGTGAATACACAGCGATATAGGGGACGTGATGAGATGTGCATGAAAACGCAGCGATATTAGGGAAGGAATGAGAGTTGCACAAAGACACAGCGATATAGGAGAAGATATGAGAGGTGTGTGAAAACACAGCAATATAGGGGAAGGTATGAAAGGTGCACGAAAACAGCGATATAGGTGAAGGAATGGGAGGTGCGCGAAAACAGGGCGATATAGGTGAATGAATACGAGGAGCGTGAAAACAGGGCGATATAGGGGAAGATATGAGAGGTGCGCGAAGGTACAGCGAAATAGGGGATGCTATGGGAGGTGCGCGAATACACAGCGATATAGGGGACGTTATGAGATGTGCATAACAATACGGCGATATAGGGGAAGTTATGAGAGATGTGCAAAAACACGGCGATGTAGGGGAAGCTATGAGAGGTAAGCAATAACACAGCGATAAAGGTGAATCTATGCGATGTGCGCGAAAAGACAACGATATAGGGAAAGGTATGAGAGGTGTGTGAAAACACAGCGATATAGGGGACGGTATGAGAGGTGTGTGAAAACACAGCGATATAGGGGACGGTACGAGATGTGCATGAATACACGGCGATAGTCGGGAAACCATGAGAGTTGTGCGAAAACAGAGCGATATAGGGGAAGTCATGTGAGGTGCGCGAAAACAGGGCGATATAGAGGAAGTTATGAGAGGTGAGCAAAAATACGGCATTATAGGGGACGTTATGAGATGTGCATGAAAACACGGCGATATACGGAAAGGTATGAGAGGTGCACGAAGGCACAGCGATATAGGGGATGCTATGGGAGGTACGCGAAAACACAGAGATATAGGGGACGGTATGAGATGTGTATGAAAACACGGCAATATATGGGAAGCTATGAGAGGTGCGCGAAAGCACGGCGATATATGGGAAAGTATGAGAGGTGCGCGAAAACTTGGCATTACAGGCGAATGCATCAGAGGTGCGAGAAAACACAGCAATGTAGGGGAAGACATGAGAGGTGCGCGAAAACAGGGCAATATAGTGGCAGCTATGGGATGTGCGCAAAAACAGGGCGATGTAGGGGAAGGTAAGAGAGGTGCGCGAAAGCACAGCGATATAGGGGACTCTATGGGACTTGCGCAAAAACACAGTGATATAGGGGAAGGTATGATGGATGTGCGAGAACACGGCGATATAGGGGAAATTATGAGAGGAGCGCGAAAACACAGCGATACGGGATAATGTATCAGACGTGCGAGAAAACACAGCGATACATGGGAAGTAATGAGAGCAGCAAATACATAGCAATCTCGGTGAAGACATGAGAGGTGCGCGAAAACACGGCGATATGGGGGAAGCTATGAGAGGTGAGCAAAAACACGGCGATACAGGGGAAGCTATGAGAGGTTAGTAAAAACACAGCGATAAAGGTGAACCTATGGGATGTGCGCGAAAAGGCAGCAATATAGGGGAAGCTATGAGAGGTGCGCAATGCACAGCGATATAGGGGATGCTATGGGAGGTGCGTGAATACACAGCGATATAGGGGACGTGATGAGATGTGCATGAAAACGCAACGATATTAGGGAAGGTATGAGAGGTGCACAAAAACACAGAGATATAGGAGAAGTTATGAGATGTGTGCGAAAACACAGCGATATAGGGGAAGGTATGGAAGGTGCATGAAAACAGGGCGATATAGGGGAAGGTATGAGAGGTGCGCGAATACACAGCAATATAAGGGATGCTATGGGAGGTGCGCGAATACGCAGCGATATAGGGGACATTATGAGATGTGCATGAAAACATGGCGATATAGGGGAAGGTATGAGAGGTGTGCAAAAACACAGAGATATAGGGGACGGTATGAGATGTGCATGAATACGGCGATAGCCGGGAAACAATGAGAGGTGTTCAAAAACACAGCGATATAGGGCAAGTTATGAGAGGTGCGTGAAAACACAGTGATATAGGGGAAGGTATGAGAGGAGCGCGAAAACAGGACGATATAGGGGAAGTTATGAGAGATGCGTGAAAACCCAGCGATATAGGGGACATTATGAGATGTGCATGAAACACGGCGATAATGGGGATGTTATGAGAGGTGCGCGAAGGCGCAGCGAAATAGGGGACGTTATGAGATGTACATAAAAACACGGCGATATAGGGGAAGTTATGAGAGGAGTGCAATAATACAGCAATATAGCAGAAGTTATTAGAGGTGCGTGAAAACACAGCGATATAGGGAGAGGTATGAGAGGTACACAAAAACACAGCGATATAGGGGAAGGTATGGGAGGTGCTCGAAAGCAGGGTGATATAGTGGAGATTATGAGAGGTGCGTGAAAACCCAGCGATATAGGGGAGGTTATGAGATGTGCATGAAAACACGGCGATATAGGGGGAGGTATGAGAGGTGCACGAAAACGCAGCGTTATAAGGGAACGTATAGGAGGTGCGCGAAAACAGGGCTCTATAGGGGAAGGTATGAGAGGTGCGCTAAGGCACAGCGATATAGGGGATGCTATGGTAGGTGCGCAAAAACACAGCGATATAGGAGACGGGATGAGATGTGCATAAAAACGATATAGGGGGAGGTATGAGAGGTGCGCGTAAACACGGCGATATAGGGGAAAGTATGCGAGGTGCGCGAAAACTTGGCCTTACAGGGGAATGCATCAGTAGTGCCAGAAAACACAGCAATGTAGTGGAATACATGAGAGGTGCGCGAAAACAGGACAATATAGTGGAAGCTATGGGATGTGCACGAAAACAGAGCGATATAGGGGAAGCTATGAGAGGTGTGCGAAAACACAGCGATATAGGGGACGCAATGCGACGTTCGCGAAAACACAGTGATATAGGGGAAGGTATGAGAGATGTGCGAGAAAACACAGCGATATAGGGGAAGTATTTAGAGGAGCGAAAACATAGCGATCAAGGGAAGACATGAGAGGTGCGCAAAGACACGGAGATATGGGGGAAGCTATGAGAGGTGAGCAAAAACACGGCGATACAGGGGAAGCTATGAGAGGTGAGCAATAACACAGCGATAAAGGTGAATCTATGGGATGTGCGCGAAAAGACAGCGATATAGGGGAAGCTATGAGAAGTGCGCAAGGCACAGCGATACAGGGGATGCTATGGGAGGTGCGTGAATACACAGCGCTATAGGGGACGTGATGAGATGTGCATGAAAACGCAGCGATATTAGGGAAGTTATGAGAGGTGCACAAAAACGCATCGATATAGGGGAAGTTATGAGAGGTGTGTGAAAACACAGCGATATAGGGAAGGTATGAGATTTGCACGAAAACACGGCGATATAGGGGAAGTTATGAGAGGTGCACAATAATACAGCAATATAGGAGAAGTTATTAGAGGTGCGTGAAAACACAGCAATATAGGGGGAGGTATGAGAGGTACACGAAAACACAGCGATATAGGGGAAGGTATGGGAAGTGCTCGAAAGCAGGATGATATAGGGGAAGCTATGAGAGGTGCGTGAAAATCCAGTGATAGAGGGGACGTTATGAGATGTGCATAAAAACACGGCGATATAGGGGAAGTTATGAGAGCTGCGCAAAAATACAGCAATATAGGAGAAGTTATGAGAGGTGCGTGAAAACACAACGATAGAAGGGGAGGTATGAGAGGTGCACGAAAACACAGCGATATAAGGGAAGGTATAGGAGGTGGACGAAAACAGGGCGATATAGGGGAAGGTACGAGAGGTGCACGAAGGCACAGCGATATAGGGGATGCTATGGGAGGTGCACGAAAACACAGCGATATAGGAGACGGTATGAGATGTGCATAAAAACATGCCGATATACAGGGAGGTATGAGAGGTGCGCGTAAACACGGCGATATAGGGGAAAGTATGAGAGGTGCGCGAAAACTTGGCGTTACATGGGAATGCATCAGAGGTGCGAGAAAACACAGCGATGTAGGGGAAGACATGAGAGGTGTGCAAAAACAGGGCAATATAGTGGAAGCTATGGGATGTGCGCAAAAACAGGGCGATGTAGGGGAAGGTATGAGAGGTGCGCGAAAGCACAGCGATATAGGGGTCGCTATGCAGCGTGCGCGAAAACACAGTGATATAGGGGAAGGTATTAGAGATTTGTGAGAACACGGCGAGATAGGGGAACTTATGAGAGGTGCACGAAAACACGGCGATATAGTGGAAGCTATGAGAGGTGAGCAAAAACACGGCGATACAGGGGAAGCTATGAGAGGTGAGCAATAACACAGCGATAAAGGTGAATCTATGGGATGTGCGCGAAAATACAGCGATATAGGGGAAGGTATGAGAGGTGCGCAATGCACAGCGATATAGGGGATGCTATTGGAGGTGCGTGAATACAGAGCGATATAGGGGAAGGAATGGGAGATGCACGAAAACAGGGCGATATAGGGGAAGGTATGAGAGGTGCGCGAATACACAGCAATATAAGGGATGCTATGGGAGGTGCGCGAATACGCAGCGATATAGGGGACATTATGAGATGTGCATGAAAACATGGCGATATAGGGGAAGGTATGAGAGGTGTGCAAAAACACAGAGATATAGGGGACGGTATGAGATGTGCATGAATACATGGCGATAGCCGGGAAACAATGAGAGGTGTTCAAAAACACAGCGATATAGGGCAAGTTATGAGAGGTGCGTGAAAACACAGTGATATAGGGGAAGGTATGAGAGGAGCGCGAAAACAGGACGATATAGGGGAAGTTATGAGAGATGCGTGAAAACCCAGCGATATAGGGGACATTATGAGATGTGCATGAAACACGGCGATAATGGGGATGTTATGAGAGGTGCGCGAAGGCGCAGCGAAATAGGGGACGTTATGAGATGTACATAAAAACACGGCGATATAGGGGAAGTTATGAGAGGAGTGCAATAATACAGCAATATAGCAGAAGTTATTAGAGGTGCGTGAAAACACAGCGATATAGGGAGAGGTATGAGAGGTACACAAAAACACAGCGATATAGGGGAAGGTATGGGAGGTGCTCGAAAGCAGGGTGATATAGTGGAGATTATGAGAGGTGCGTGAAAACCCAGCGATATAGGGGAGGTTATGAGATGTGCATGAAAACACGGCGATATAGGGGGAGGTATGAGAGGTGCACGAAAACGCAGCGTTATAAGGGAACGTATAGGAGGTGCGCGAAAACAGGGCTCTATAGGGGAAGGTATGAGAGGTGCGCTAAGGCACAGCGATATAGGGGATGCTATGGTAGGTGCGCAAAAACACAGCGATATAGGAGACGGGATGAGATGTGCATAAAAACGATATAGGGGGAGGTATGAGAGGTGCGCGTAAACACGGCGATATAGGGGAAAGTATGCGAGGTGTGCGAAAACTTGGCCTTACAGGGGAATGCATCAGTAGTGCCAGAAAACACAGCAATGTAGTGGAATACATGAGAGGTGCGCGAAAACAGGACAATATAGTGGAAGCTATGGGATGTGCACGAAAACAGAGCGATATAGGGGAAGCTATGAGAGGTGTGCGAAAACACAGCGATATAGGGGACGCAATGCGACGTTCGCGAAAACACAGTGATATAGGGGAAGGTATGAGAGATGTGCGAGAACACAGCGATATAGGGGAATTTATGAGAGGTGTGCGAAAACGGCGATACGGGAGAATGTATCAGATGTGCGAGAAAACACAGCGATATAGGGGAAGTATTTAGAGGAGCGAAAACATAGCGATCAAGGGAAGACATGAGAGGTGCGCAAAGACACGGAGATATGGGGGAAGCTATGAGAGGTGAGCAAAAACACGGCGATACAGGGGAAGCTATGAGAGGTGAGCAATAACACAGCGATAAAGGTGAATCTATGGGATGTGCGCGAAAAGACAGCGATATAGGGGAAGCTATGAGAAGTGCGCAAGGCACAGCGATACAGGGGATGCTATGGGAGGTGCGTGAATACACAGCGCTATAGGGGACGTGATGAGATGTGCATGAAAACGCAGCGATATTAGGGAAGTTATGAGAGGTGCACAAAAACGCATCGATATAGGGGAAGTTATGAGAGGTGTGTGAAAACACAGCGATATAGGGAAGGTATGAGATTTGCACGAAAACACGGCGATATAGGGGAAGTTATGAGAGGTGCACAATAATACAGCAATATAGGAGAAGTTATTAGAGGTGCGTGAAAACACAGCAATATAGGGGGAGGTATGAGAGGTACACGAAAACACAGCGATATAGGGGAAGGTATGGGAAGTGCTCGAAAGCAGGATGATATAGGGGAAGCTATGAGAGGTGCGTGAAAATCCAGTGATAGAGGGGACGTTATGAGATGTGCATAAAAACACGGCGATATAGGGGAAGTTATGAGAGCTGCGCAAAAATACAGCAATATAGGAGAAGTTATGAGAGGTGCGTGAAAACACAACGATAGAAGGGGAGGTATGAGAGGTGCACGAAAACACAGCGATATAAGGGAAGGTATAGGAGGTGGGCGAAAACAGGGCGATATAGGGGAAGGTACGAGAGGTGCACGAAGGCACAGCGATATAGGGGATGCTATGGGAGGTGCACGAAAACACAGCGATATAGGAGACGGTATGAGATGTGCATAAAAACATGCCGATATACAGGGAGGTATGAGAGGTGCGCGTAAACACGGCGATATAGGGGAAAGTATGAGAGGTGCGCGAAAACTTGGCGTTACATGGGAATGCATCAGAGGTGCGAGAAAACACAGCGATGTAGGGGAAGACATGAGAGGTGTGCAAAAACAGGGCAATATAGTGGAAGCTATGGGATGTGCGCAAAAACAGGGCGATGTAGGGGAAGGTATGAGAGGTGCGCGAAAGCACAGCGATATAGGGGTCGCTATGCAGCGTGCGCGAAAACACAGTGATATAGGGGAAGGTATTAGAGATTTGCGAGAACACGGCGAGATAGGGGAACTTATGAGAGGTGCACGAAAACACGGCGATATAGTGGAAGCTATGAGAGGTGAGCAAAAACACGGCGATACAGGGGAAGCTATGAGAGGTGAGCAATAACACAGCGATAAAGGTGAATCTATGGGATGTGCGCGAAAATACAGCGATATAGGGGAAGGTATGAGAGGTGCGCAATGCACAGCGATATAGGGGATGCTATGGGAGGTGCGTGAATACACAGCGATATAGGGGAAGGAATGGGAGATGCACGAAAACAGGGCGATATAGGGGAAGGTATGAGAGGTGCGTAAAGGCACAGCGATATAGGGGATACTATGGAAGGTGCGTGAATGCACAGCGATATAGGGGATACTATGGGAGGTGCGTGAATGCACAGCAATATAGGGGATGTGATGAGATGTGCAGGAAAATGCAACGATATTAGTGATTGTATGAGAGGTGCACAAAGACACAGCGATATAGGGGAAGGTATCAGAGGTGCGCGAAAGCACAGCGATATACGGGACGCTATGAGATGTGCATGAATACACGGCAATAGACGGGAAACCATGAGAGGTGTGCGAAAACACAGCGATATTGGGGAAGCCATGAGTGGTGCGCAAAAATACGGCGATATAGGAGAAATTATGAGAGGTGCGTGAAAACACAGTGATATAGGGGGAGGTATGAGAGGTGCATGAAAACACAGCGATATAGGGAAAGGTATGGAAGGTGCATGAAAACAGGGCGATATAGGGGAAGGTATGAGAGGTGCGCGAATACACAGCAATATAAGGGATGCTATGGGAGGTGCGCGAATACGCAGCGATATAGGGGACATTATGAGATGTGCATGAAAACATGGCGATATAGGGGAAGGTATGAGAGGTGTGCAAAAACACAGAGATATAGGGGACGGTATGAGATGTGCATGAATACATGGTGATAGCCGGGAAACAATGAGAGGTGTTCAAAAACACAGCGATATAGGGCAAGTTATGAGAGGTGCGTGAAAACACAGTGATATAGGGGAAGGTATGAGAGGAGCGCGAAAACAGGACGATATAGGGGAAGTTATGAGAGATGCGTGAAAACCCAGCGATATAGGGGACATTATGAGATGTGCATGAAAACACGGCGATAATGGGGAAGGTATGAGAGGTGCGCGAAGGCACAGCGAAATAGGGGACGTTATGAGATGTACATAAAAACACGACGATATAGGGGAAGTTATGAGAGGTGCGCAATAATGCAGCAATATAGCAGAAGTTATTAGAGGTGCGTGAAAACACAGCGATATAGGGAGAGGTATGAGAGGTACACAAAAACACAGCGATATAGGGGAAGGTATGGGAGGTGCTCGAAAGCAGGGTGATATAGTGGAGATTATGAGAGGTGCGTGAAAACCCAGCGATATAGGGGAGGTTATGAGATGTGCATGAAAACACGGCGATATAGGGGGAGGTATGAGAGGTGCACGAAAACGCAGCGTTATAAGGGAACGTATAGGAGGTGCGCGAAAACAGGGCTCTATAGGGGAAGGTATGAGAGGTCCGCTAAGGCACAGCGATATAGGGGATGCTATGGTAGGTGCGCAAAAACACAGCGATATAGGAGACGGGATGAGATGTGCATAAAAACGTGGCGATATAGGGGGAGGTATGAGAGGTGCGCGTAAACACGGCGATATAGGGGAAAGTATGAGAGGTGCGCGAAAACTTGGCGTTACATGGGAATGCATCAGAGGTGCGAGAAAACACAGCGATGTAGTGGAAGACATGAGAGGTGCGCGAAAACAGGGCAATATAGTGGAAGGTATGGGTTGTGCGCGAAAACAGGGTGATATAGGGGAAGGTAGGAGAGGTGCGCGAATACACAGCGATATAGGGTACGCTAAGGGATGTGCGCGAATAAATAGTGATATAGGGGAAGGTATGAGAGGTACACGAAAACACAGCGATAAGGGGAAGGCATGGGAGGTGTTCGCAAATAAGGCGATATAGAGGAAGGTATGAGAGGTGTGCGAAGGCACAGCAATATAGGGTATGTTATGGGAGGTGTGCGAAAACACAGTGATATAGGGGAAGACATGAGAGGTGTGCGAAAACAGGGCAATATAGTGGAAGCTCGGCGATGTGCCTGATACAGGGCGATATTGGGGAAGTTATGAGAGGTGCGCGAAAACACAGTGATATAGGGGAAGCTATGGGACATGCGCAAAAAAACAGTGATATAGGGGAAGGTATGAGAGGTGTGCGAGAACACGGCGATATAGGGGAAATTGTAAGAGCTGCGCGAAAACATGGCAATACAGGAGAATGTATCAGAGGTGCGAGAATACACAGCGATATAGGGGAAGTAATGATAGGAGCGAAAACATAGCGATATAGGTGAAGACATGTGAGGTGCGTGAAAACACGACGATATAGGGTAAGCTATGAGAGGTGAGCAATAACACAGCGATCAAGGTGAAGCTATGGGATGTGCGCGAAAACAGCAATGTAGGCGAAGCTACAGGAGGTGCGCGAAAACACAGCGATATAGGGGACGGTATGAGATGTGCATGAATACACGGCGATATTGGGGAAGCCATGACAGGTGAGCAAAAAGACGGCGATACAGGGGAAGCTATGAGAGGTGAGCAAAAACACAGCGATATAGGAGAAGTTAAGAGAGGTGCGTGAAAACACAGCGATATAGAGGAAGGTAAGAGAGGTGCAAAAAAAACACAGTGATATAGGAGAAGTTATGAGAGGTGTGAGAGGTGTGTGAAAACACAGCGATATAGGGGAAGGTATGAGAGGTGCACGAAAACAGCGATATAGGTGCAGGAATGGGAGGTGCGCGTAAACAGGGTGATATAGGGGAAGGTATGAGAGGTGTGCAAGGCACAGCGATATAGGGGGAGGTATGAGAGGTGCACAAAAACACAGCGATATAGGGGAAGGTATGTAAGGTGCTCGAAAACAGGGTGATACAGATGAAGTAAATGGAGGTATGCGAAGGCACAGCAATATAGGGCATGCTATGGAAGGTGCGCGAAAACACAGTGATATAGGGGAAGACAGGAGAGGTGCGCGAAAACAGGGTGATATAGGGGAAGCTATGAGAGGTGAGCAAAAACACGGCAATGCAGGGGAAGCTATGAGAGGTGAGCAAGGCACAGCGATATATGGGATGATATGGGAGGTGCGTGAATACACAGCGACATAGGGGACGTGATGAGATGTGCATGAAAATGCAGCGATATCAAGGAAGGTATGAGAGGAGCACGAAAACACAGCGATATAGGGGAAGGAATGGGAGGTGCACAAATACACAGCGATATAGGGGACGTTATGAGATGTGCATAAAAACACGGCGATATAGGGGAAGTTATGAGAGGTGCGCAAAAATACAGCAATATAGGAGAAGTTATGAGAGGTGCGTGAAAACACAACGATATTGGGGGAGGTATGAGAGGTACACGAAAACGCAGCGATATAAGGGAAGGTATAGGAGGTGCGCGAAAACAGGGCAATATAGGGGAAGATATGAGAGGTGCACGAAAACGCAGCGATATAAGAGAAGGTATAGGAGGTGCGCGAAAACAGGGCGATATAGGTGAAGGAATGGGAGATGCGTGAACACAGGGCGTATAGGGGAAGGTATGAGAGGTGCGTGAAGACACTGCGATATAGGGGATGCTATGGGAGGTGCGTGAATACACAGCGATATAGGGGACGTTATCAGATGTGCATAACAACACGGCGATATAGGGAAGTAATGAGAGGTGCTAAAAAACACGGCGATACAGGGGAAGCTATGAGAGGTGAGCAATAACACAGCGAAAAAGGTGACTCAATGGGATGTGCGCGAAAATACAGCAATATAGGGGAAGGTATGAGAGGTGCGCAAGGCACAGCGATATAGGGGGAAGAATGAGAGGTGCATGAAAACACAGCGATATAGGGGAAGGTATGGAAGGTGCTCGAAAACAGGGTGATATAGATGAGGTTAATGGAGGTAAGCGAAGGCACAGCAATATAGGGGATGCTATGGAAGGTGCGCGAAAACACAGTGATATAGGGGAAGACAGGAGAGGTGCGCGAAAAAACAGCGATATAGGGGAAGCTATGAGAGGTGAGCAAGAAGACGACGATACAGGGGAAGCTATGAGATGTGAGCAAAAACACAGCGATAAAGGTGAATCTATGGGATGTGCGCGAAAAGACAGCGATATAGGGGAAGGTATGAGAGGTGAGCAAGGCACAGCGATATAGGGGATGCTATGGGAGGTGTGTGAATACACAGCGATATAGGGGACATGATGAGATGTGCATGAAAATGCAGCGATATTAGGGAAGGTATGAGAGGTGCGCAAAAACACAGCGATGCAGGCGAAGCCATGGGAGGTGTGCGGGAAACAGGGCGATATAGGGGAAGGTATGAGAGGTGCACGAAAACAGCGATATAGGTGAAGGAATGCGAGATGCGCAAAAACAGGGCGATATATGGTGAAGGAATAGGAGGTGCGTGAAAACAGGGCGATATAAGGGAAGGTATGAGAGGTGCGCAAAAACACGGCGATGTAGGGGAAGCTAGAGAGGTGAGCAATAACACAGTGATAAAGGTGAATCTATGGGATGTGCGCGAAAAGGCAGCAATATAGGGGAAGGTATGAAAGGTGCGCAAGGCACAGCGATATAGGGGAAGGTATGGAAGGTACTCGAAAACAGGGTGATATAGATGAAGTTATGAGAGGTATGCGAAGGCACAGCAATATAGGGGATGCTATGGAAGGTGCGCAAAAACACAGTGATATAGGGGAAGAAATGAGAGGTGCGCGAAAACAGGGCAATATAGTGGAAGCTATGAGAGGTGAGCTAAAACCCGGCGATACAGGGGAAGCTATGAGAGGTGAGCAATAACACAGCAATAAAGGTGAATCTATGGGATGTGTGCGAAAAGACATCGATATAGGGGAAGGCATGAGAGGTGTGCGAAAACACAGCGATATAGGGGACGGTATGAGATGTGCATGAATACACGGCGATAGTCGAGAATCCATGAGGGGTGTGCGAAAACACAGCGATATAGGGGAAGTTATGAGAGGTGCGCAAAAACAAGGAGATATAGGGGAAGTTATGAGAGGTGCGTGAATACCCAGCAATATAGGGGACATTATGAGATGTGCATGAAAACACGGCGATATAGGGGAAGGTATGAGAAGTGCACGAAGGCACAGCGATATAGTGGATGCTATGGGAGGTGCACGAAAACACAGTGATATAGGGGACGGTATGAGATGCCTATGAAAACATGGCGATATATGGGAAGCTATGAGAGGTGCGCGAAAACACGGCGATATAGGGGAAAGTATGAGAGGTGCGCGAAAACTTGGCATTACAGGCGAATGCATCAGAGGTGCGAGAAAACACAGCGATGTAGGGGAAGACATGAGAGGTGTGCAAAAACAGGGCAATATAGTGGAAGCTATGGGATGTGCGCAAAAACAGGGCGATGTAGGGGAAGGTATGAGAGGTGCGCGAAAGCACAGCGATATAGGGGTCGCTATGCAGCGTGCGCGAAAACACAGTGATATAGGGGAAGGTATTAGAGATTTGCGAGAACACGGCGAGATAGGGGAACTTATGAGAGGTGCACGAAAACACGGCGATATAGTGGAAGCTATGAGAGGTGAGCAAAAACACGGCGATACAGGGGAAGCTATGAGAGGTGAGCAATAACACAGCGATAAAGGTGAATCTATGGGATGTGCGCGAAAATACAGCGATATAGGGGAAGGTATGAGAGGTGCGCAATGCACATCGATATAGGGGATGCTATGGGAGGTGCGTGAATACACAGCGATATAGGGGAAGGAATGGGAGATGCACGAAAACAGGGCGATATAGGGGAAGGTATGAGAGGTGCGTAAAGGCACAGCGATATAGGGGATACTATGGAAGGTGCGTGAATGCACAGCGATATAGGGGATACTATGGGAGGTGCGTGAATGCACAGCAATATAGGGGATGTGATGAGATGTGCAGGAAAATGCAACGATATTAGTGATGGTATGAGAGGTGCACAAAGACACAGCGATATAGGGGAAGGTATGAGAGGTGCGCGAAAGCACAGCGATATACGGGACGGTATGAGATGTGCATGAATACACGGCAATAGACGGGAAACCATGAGAGGTGTGCGAAAACACAGCGATATAGGGGAAGTTATGAGAGGTGCGTGAAAACACAGTGATATAGGTGAAGGTATGAGAGGAGTGCGAAAAAAGTGCGATATAGGGGAAGTTATGAGAGGTGCGTGAAAACACGGCGATATAGGGGAAGGTATGAGAGGTGTACAAAAACACAGTGATATAGGAGAAGTTATGAGAGGTGTGCGAAAACACAGCGATATAGGGGAAGGTATGAAAGGTGCACGAAAACACGGAGATATACACGGGAAGGAATGGGAGGTGCTCGAATACACAATGATATAGGGGACGTTATGAGATGTGCATAAAAACACGGCGATATAGGGGAAGTTATGAGAGGTGCGCAAAAATACAGCAATATAGGAGAAGTTATGAGAGGTGTGTGAAAACACAGCGATATAGGGGGAGGTATGAGAGGTACAGGAAAGCACAGCGATATAGGGGAAGGTACGGGAGGTGCTCGAAAGCAGGGCGATATAGGGGAAGTTATGAGAGGTGTGTGAAAACACAGCGATATAGGGGGAGGTATGAGAGGTAAACGAAAACACAGCGATATAGGGGAAGGTATGGGAGGTGCGCGAAAACAGGGCTCTATAGGGGAAGGTATGAGAGGTGCGTTAAGGCACAGTGATATAGGGGATGCTATGGTAGGTGCGCAAAAACACAGCGATATAGGAGACGGGATGAGATGTGCATAAAAACGTGGCGATATAGGGGGAGGTACGAGAGGTGCGCGTAAACACGGCGATATAGGGGAAAGTATGCGAGGTGCGCGAAAACTTGGCCTTACAGGGGAATGCATCAGTAGTGCCAGAAAACACAGCAATGTAGTGGAATACATGAGAGGTGCGCGAAAACAGGACAATATAGTGGAAGCTATGGGATGTGCACGAAAACAGGGCGATATAGGGGAAGCTATGTGAGGTGTGCGAAAACACAGCGATATAGGGGACGCAATGCGACGTTCGCGAAAACACAGTGATATAGGGGAAGGTATGAGAGATGTGCGAGAACACAGCGATATAGGGGAATTTATGAGAGGTGTGCGAAAACGGCGATACGGGAGAATGTATCAGATGTGCGAGAAAACAAAGCGATATAGGGGAAGTATTTAGAGGAGCGAAAACATAGCGATCAAGTGAAGACATGAGAGGTGCGCAAAGACACGGAGATATGGGGGAATCTATGAGAGGTGAGCAAAATCACGGCGATACAGGGGAAGCTATGAGAGGTGAGCAATAACACAGCGATAAAGGTGAATCTATGGGATGTGCGCGAAAAGACAGCGATATAGGGGAAGCTATGAGAGGTGCGCATGGCACAGCGATACAGGGGATGCTATGGGAGGTGCGTGAATACACAGCGCTATAGGGGACGTGATGAGATGTGCATGAAAACGCAGCGATATTAGGGAAGTTATGAGAGGTGCACAAAAACGCATCGATATAGGGGAAGTTATGAGAGGTGTGTGAAAACACAGGGATATAGGGAAGGTATGAGAGGTGCACGAAAACACGGCGATATAGGGGAAGTTATGAGAGGTGCACAATAATACAGCAATATAGGAGAAGTTATTAGAGGTGCGTGAAAACACAGCAATATAGGGGGAGGTATGAGAGGTACACGAAAACACAGCGATATAGGGGAAGGTATGGGAGGTGCTCGAAAGCAGGATGATATAGGGGAAGCTATGAGAGGTGCGTGAAAATCCAGTGATATAGGGGACGTTATGAGATGTGCATAAAAACACGGCGATATAGGGGAAGTTATGAGAGCTGCGCAAAAATACAGCAATATAGGAGAAGTTATGAGAGGTGCGTGAAAACACAACGATAGAAGGGGAGGTATGAGAGGTGCACGAAAACACAGCGATATAAGGGAAGGTATAGGAGGTGGGCGAAAACAGGGCGATATAGGGGAAGGTATGAGAGGTGCTCGAAGGCACAGCGATATAGGGGATGTTATGGGAGGTGCACGAATACACAGCGAAATAGGGGACGTTATGAGATGTACATAAAAAAACGGCAATATAGGGGAAGTTATGAGAGATGCGCAAAAATACAGCAATATGTGAGAAGTTATGAGAGGTGCGTGAAAACACAGCGACATAGGGGGAGGTATGAGAGGTAAACGAAAACACAGCGATATAGGGGAAGGTATGGGAGGTGCTGGAAAGCAGGGCGATATAGGGGAAATTGTGAGAGGTGCGTAAAAACCCAGCGATATAGGGGATGTTATGAGATGTGCATGAAAACACGGCGATATAGGGGAAGGTATGAGAGGTGCGCGAAGGCACAGAGAAATTGGGGATGTTATGGGAGGTGCACGAATACACAGCGAAATAGGGGATGTTATGAGATGTGCATGAAAACACAGCGATATAGTGGAAGGTATGAGAGCTGCATGAAAACACAGTGATATAAGGGAAGTTATAGGAGGTGCGCGAAAATGGCAATATAGGGGAAGGTATGAGAGGTGCACGAAAACACAGCGATATAAGGGAAGGTATAGGAGGTGCGCGAAAACAGGGCAATATAGGGGAAGGTATGAGAGGTGCACGAAGGCACAGCGATATAGGGGATGCTATGGGAGGTGCACGAAAACACAGCGATATAGGAGACGGTATGAGATGTGCATAAAAACATGCCGATATACAGGGAGTTATGAGAGGTGCGCGTAAACACGGCGATATAGGGGAAAGTATGAGAGGTGCGCGAAAACTTGGCGTTACATGGGAATGCATCAGTGGTGCGAGAAAACACAGCGATGTAGTGGAAGACATGAGAGGTGCGCGAAAACAGGGCAATATAGTGGAAGGTATGGGTTGTGCGCGAAAACAGGGCGATATAGGGGAAGGTATGAGAGGTGCGCGAATACACAGCGATATAGCGTACGCTAAGGGACGTGCGCGAATACATAGTGATATAGGGGAATGTATGAGAGGTACACGAAAACACAGCGATAAGGGGAAGGCATGGGAGGTGTTCGCAAATAAGGCGATATAGAGGAAGGTATGAGAGGTGTGCGAAGGCACAGCAATATAGGGTATGTTATGGGAGGTGTGCGAAAACACAGTGATATAGGGGAAGACATGAGAGGTGTGCGAAAACAGGGCAATATAGTGGAAGCTCGGCGTTGTGCCTGATAACAGGGCGATATTGGGGAAGTTATGAGAGGTGCGCGAAAACACAGTGATATAGGGGAAGCTATGGGACATGCGCAAAAAAACAGTGATACAGGGGAAGGTATGAAAGGTGTGCGAGAACACGGCGATATAGGGGAAATTGTAAGAGGTGTGCGAAAACATGGCAATACAGGAGAATGTATCAGAGGTGCGAGAATACACAGCGATATAGGGGAAGTAATGATAGGAGCGAAAACATAGCGATATAGGTGAAGACATGCGAGGTGCGTGAAAACACGACGATATAGGGTAAGCTATGAGAGGTGAGCAATAACACAGCGATCAAGGTGAAGCTATGGGATGTGCGCGAAAACAGCAATGTAGCCGAAGCTACAGGAGGTGCGCGAAAACACAGCGATATAGGGGACGGTATGAGATGTGCATGAATACACGGCGATATTGGGGAAGCCATGACAGGTGAGCAAAAAGACGGCGATACAGGGGAAGCTATGAGAGGTGAGCAAAAACACAGCAATATAGGAGAAGTTAAGAGAGGTGCGTGAAAACACAGCGATATAGAGGAAGGTATGAGAGGTGCAAAAAAAACACAGTGATATAGGAGAAGTTATGAGAGGTGTGAGAGGTGTGTGAAAACACAGCGATATAGGGGAAGGTATGAGAGGTGCACGAAAACAACAACATAGGTGAAGGAATGGGAGGTGCGCGTAAACAGGGTGATATAGGGGAAGGTATGAGAGGTGTGCAAGGCACAGCGATATAGGGGGAGGTATGAGAGGTGCACAAAAACACAGCGATATAGGGGAAGGTATGTAAGGTGCTCGAAAACAGGGTGATACAGATGAAGTTGATGGAGGTATGCGAAGGCACAGCAATATAGGGCATGCTATGGAAGGTGCGCGAAAACACAGTGATATAGGGGAAGTTATGAGAGATGTGCGTGAAAACACAGTGTTATAGGGGAAGTTATGAGAGGTGCGTGAAAACACAGTGATATAGGTGAAGGTATGAGAGGAGTGCGAAAACAGTGCGATATAGGGGAAGTTATGAGAGCTGCGTGAAAACCCAGCAATATAGGGGACGTTATGAGATGTGCATAAAAACACGGCGATATAGGAGAAGTTATGAGAGGTGCGCAAAAATACAGCAATATAGGAGAAGTTATGAGAGGTGTGTGAAAACACAGCGATATAGGGGGAGGTATGAGAGGTACAGGAAAGCACAGCGATATAGGGGAAGGTACGGGAGGTGCTCGAAAGCAGGGCGATATAGGGGAAGTTATGAGAGGTGTGTGAAAACACAGCGATATAGGGGGAGGTATGAGAGGTACACGAAAACACAGCGATATAGGGGAAGGTATGGGAGGTGCTCGAAAGCAGGGCGATATAGGGGAAGTTATGAGAGGTGCGTGAAAACCCAGCGATATAGGGGACGTTATGAGATGTGCATGAAAACACGGCGATATAGGGGAAGTTATGAGAGGTGCGCAAAAATACAGCGATATAGGGGAAGTTATGAGAGGTGCACGAAAACAGCGATATAGGGGATGCTATGGGAGGTGCGCGAATACACAGCGATATAGAGGACGTTATGAGATGTGTATAACAATATGGCGATATAGGGGAAGTTATGACAGGTGCGCAAAAACACTGCGATGTAGGCGAAGGTATGAGAGGTGTGCGAAAACACAGCGATATAGGGGCCGGTATGAGATGTGCATGAATACACGGCAATAGTCGAGAAACCATGAGAGGTGTGTGAAAACACAGCGATATAGTGGAAGTTATGAGAGGTGCGCAAGGCACAGCGAGATAGGAGGAGGTATGGAAGGTGCTCGAAAACAGGGTGATATAGATGAAGGCACAGCAATATAGGGGATGCTATGGAAGGTGGACGAAAACACAATGATATAGGGGAAGGCAAGAGAGGTGAGCGAAAACAAGGCAATATAGTGGAAGCTATGAGAGGTGAGCTAAAACCCGCCGATACAGGGGAAGGTATGAGAGGTTTGCGAAAACACAGCGATATAGGGGAAGTTATGAGATGTGCATGAAAACACGGCGATATAGGGGAAGGTATGAGAGGTGCATGAAGGCACAGCGATATGGGGGATGCTATGGGAGGTGCGCGAAAACACAGTGATATAGGGGACGGTATGAGATGTGTATGAAAACACGGCGATATATGGGAAGCTATGAGAGGTGCGCGAAAACACGGCGATATATGGGAAAGTATGAGACGTGTGCGAAAACTTGGCATTACAGGGGAATGCATCAGAGGTGCGAGAAAACACAGCGATGTAGGGGAAGACATGAGGGGTGTGCAAAAACGTGGCAATATAGTGGAAGTTATGGGATGTGAGCTAAAACAGGGCGATGTAGGGGAAGGTATGAGAGGTGCGCGAATGCGCAGCGATATAGGGGATGCTATGGGAGGTGCGTGAATACACAGCGATATAGGGGACGTGATGAGATGTGCATGAAAATGCAACGAAATTAGTGAAGGTATGAGAGGTGCACGAAACCACAGCGATATAAGGGACGGTTTGAGATGTGCATGAATACACGGCGATAGACGGGAAACCATGAGAGGTGTGCGAAAAAACAGCGACAAAGGGGAAGTTATGAGAAGTGCGTGAAAACACAGTGATATAGGGGAAGGTATGAGAGGAGCACGAAAACAGGGCGATATAGGGGAAGTTATGAGAGGTGCGTGAAAACCCAGCGATATAGTGGACCTTATGAGATGTGCATGAAGAAAAGGCGATATAGGGGAAGGTATGAGAGGTGCGTGAAGGCACAGCGATATAGTGAATGTTATGGGAGGTGCACGAAAACAAAGCTAAATAGGGGACGTTATGAGATGTGCATGAAAACACAGCGAAATAGGGGAAAGTATGAGAGGTGCATGAAAACACGGCCATATAGGGGAAGGTATGAGAGGTGCATGAAAACACGGCGATATAGGGGAAGGTATGAGAGGTGCATGAAAACACAGCGAAATAGGAGAAGGTATGAGAGGTGCACGAAGGCACAGCGATATAGGGGATGCTATGGGAGGTGCGCGAAAACACAACGATATAGGAGACGGTATGAGATGTGCATAAAAACATGGCGATATAGGGGGAGGTATGAGAGGTGCGCGAAAACACCGCGATATAGGGGAAAGTATGAGAGGTGCACGAAAACTTGCACTTACACGGGAATGCAACAGAGGTGCCAGAAAACACAGCGATGTAGTGGAATACATGAGAGGTGCGCGAAAACAGGGCAATATAGTGGAAGGTATGGGTTGTGCGCGAAAACAGGGCGATATAGGGGAAGGTATGAGAGGTGCGCGAATACACAGCGATATAGCGTACGCTAAGGGACGTGCGCGAATACATAGTGATATAGGGGAAGGTATGAGAGGTACACGAAAACACAGCGATAAGGGGAAGGCATGGGAGGTGTTCGCAAATAAGGCGATATAGAGGAAGGTATGAGAGGTGTGCGAAGGCACAGCAATATAGGGTATGTTATGGGAGGTGTGCGAAAACACAGTGATATAGGGGAAGACATGAGAGGTGTGCGAGAACAGGGCAATATAGTGGAGGCTCGGCGATGTGCCTGATAACAGGGCGATATTGGGGAAGTTATGAGAGGTGCGCGAAAACACAGTGATATAGGGGAAGCTATGGGACATGCGCAAAAAAACAGTGATATAGGGGAAGGTATGAGAGGTGTGCGAGAACACAGCAGTATAGAGGAAATTCTAAGAGTGCGCGAAAACATGGCAACACAGGAGAATGTATCAGAGGTGCGAGAATACACAGCGATATAGGGGAAGTAATGATAGGAGCGAAAACATAGCGATATAGGTGAAGACATGCGAGGTGCGTGAAAACACGACGATATAGGGTAAGCTATGAGAGGTGAGCAATAACACAGCGATCAAGGTGAAGCTATGGGATGTGCGCGAAAACAGCAATGTAGGCGAAGCTACAGGAGGTGCGCGAAAACACAGCGATATAGGGGACGGTATGAGATGTGCATGAATACACGGCGATATTGGGGAAGCCATGACAGGTGAGCAAAAAGACGGCGATACAGGGGAAGCTATGAGAGGTGAGCAAAAACACAGCGATATAGGAGAAGTTAAGAGAGGTGCGTGAAAACACAGCGATATAGAGGAAGGTATGAGAGGTGCAAAAAAAACACAGTGATATAGGAGAAGTTATGAGAGGTGTGAGAGGTGTGTGAAAACACAGCGATATAGGGGAAGGTATGAGAGGTGCACGAAAACAACGACATAGGTGAAGGAATGGGAGGTGCGCGTAAACAGGGTGATATAGGGGAAGGTATGAGAGGTGTGCAAGGCACAGCGATATAGGGGGAGGTATGAGAGGTGCACAAAAACACAGCGATATAGGGGAAGGTATGTAAGGTGCTCGAAAACAGGGTGATACAGATGAAGTTGATGGAGGTATGCGAAGGCACAGCAATATAGGGCATGCTATGGAAGGTGCGCGAAAACACAGTGATATAGGGGAAGTTATGAGAGATGTGCGTGAAAACACAGTGTTATAGGGGAAGTTATGAGAGGTGCGTGAAAACACAGTGATATAGGTGAAGGTATGAGAGGAGTGCGAAAACAGTGCGATATAGGGGAAGTTATGAGAGCTGCGTGAAAACCCAGCAATATAGGGGACGTTATGAGATGTGCATAAAAACACGGCGATATAGGGGAAGTTATGAGAGGTGCGCAAAAATACAGCAATATAGGAGAAGTTATGAGAGGTGTGTGAAAACACAGCGATATAGGGGGAGGTATGAGAGGTACAGGAAAGCACAGCGATATAGGGGAAGGTACGGGAGGTGCTCGAAAGCAGGGCGATATAGGGGAAGTTATGAGAGGTGCGTGAAAACCCAGCGATATAGGGGACGTTATGAGATGTGCATGAAAACACGGCGATATAGGGGAAGTTATGAGAGGTGCGCAAAAATACAGCGATATAGGGGAAGTTATGAGAGGTGCACGAAAACAGCGATATAGGTGAAGGAATGGGAGGTGCGCGAAGGAACAGCGATATAGGGGATGCTATGGGAGGTGCGCGAATACACAGCGATATAGAGGACGTTATGAGATGTGTATAACAATATGGCGATATAGGGGAAGTTATGACAGGTGCGCAAAAACACTGCGATGTAGGCGAAGGTATGAGAGGTGTGCGAAAACACAGCGATATAGGGGCCGGTATGAGATGTGCATGAATACACGGCAATAGTCGAGAAACCATGAGAGGTGTGTGAAAACACAGCGATATAGTGGAAGTTATGAGAGGTGCGCAAGGCACAGCGAGATAGGAGGAGGTATGGAAGGTGCTCGAAAACAGGGTGATATAGATGAAGGCACAGCAATATAGGGGATGCTATGGAAGGTGGACGAAAACACAATGATATAGGGGAAGGCAAGAGAGGTGAGCGAAAACAAGGCAATATAGTGGAAGCTATGAGAGGTGAGCTAAAACCCGCCGATACAGGGGAAGGTATGAGAGGTTTGCGAAAACACAGCGATATAGGGGAAGTTATGAGATGTGCATGAAAACACGGCGATATAGGGGAAGGTATGAGAGGTGCATGAAGGCACAGCGATATGGGGGATGCTATGGGAGGTGCGCGAAAACACAGTGATATAGGGGACGGTATGAGATGTGTATGAAAACACGGCGATATATGGGAAGCTATGAGAGGTGCGCGAAAACACGGCGATATATGGGAAAGTATGAGACGTGTGCGAAAACTTGGCATTACAGGGGAATGCATCAGAGGTGCGAGAAAACACAGCGATGTAGGGGAAGACATGAGGGGTGTGCAAAAACGTGGCAATATAGTGGAAGTTATGGGATGTGAGCTAAAACAGGGCGATGTAGGGGAAGGTATGAGAGGTGCGCGAATGCGCAGCGATATAGGGGATGCTATGGGAGGTGCGTGAATACACAGCGATATAGGGGACGTGATGAGATGTGCATGAAAATGCAACGAAATTAGTGAAGGTATGAGAGGTGCACGAAACCACAGCGATATAAGGGACGGTTTGAGATGTGCATGAATACACGGCGATAGACGGGAAACCATGAGAGGTGTGCGAAAAAACAGCGACAAAGGGGAAGTTATGAGAAGTGCGTGAAAACACAGTGATATAGGGGAAGGTATGAGAGGAGCACGAAAACAGGGCGATATAGGGGAAGTTATGAGAGGTGCGTGAAAACCCAGCGATATAGTGGACCTTATGAGATGTGCATGAAAAAAAGGCGATACAGGGGAAGGTATGAGAGGTGCGTGAAGGCACAGTGATATAGTGAATGTTATGGGAGGTGCACGAAAACAAAGCTAAATAGGGGACGTTATGAGATGTGCATGAAAACACAGCGAAATAGGGGAAAGTATGAGAGGTGCATGAAAACACGGCCATATAGGGGAAGGTATGAGAGGTGCATGAAAACACGGCGATATAGGGGAAGGTATGAGAGGTGCATGAAGGCACAGCGATATAGGGGATGCTATGGGAGGTGCGCGAAAACACAACGATATAGGAGACGGTATGAGATGTGCATAAAAACATGGCGATATAGGGGGAGGTATGAGAGGTGCGCGAAAACACGGCGATATAGGGGAAAGTATGAGAGGTGCGCGAAAACTTGCACTTACACGGGAATGCAACAGAGGTGCCAGAAAACACAGCGATGTAGTGGAATACATGAGAGGTGCGCGAAAACAGGGCAATATAGTGGAAGGTATGGGTTGTGCGCGAAAACAGGGCGATATAGGGGAAGGTATGAGAGGTGCGCGAATACACAGCGATATAGCGTACGCTAAGGGACGTGCGCGAATACATAGTGATATAGGGGAAGGTATGAGAGGTACACGAAAACACAGCGATAAGGGGAAGGCATGGGAGGTGTTCGCAAATAAGGCGATATAGAGGAAGGTATGAGAGGTGTGCGAAGGCACAGCAATATAGGGTATGTTATGGGAGGTGTGCGAAAACACAGTGATATAGGGGAAGACATGAGAGGTGTGCGAAAACAGGGCAATATAGTGGAGGCTCGGCGATGTGCCTGATAACAGGGCGATATTGGGGAAGTTATGAGAGGTGCGCGAAAACACAGTGATATAGGGGAAGCTATGGGACATGCGCAAAAAAACAGTGATATAGGGGAAGGTATGAGAGGTGTGCGAGAACACAGCAGTATAGAGGAAATTCTAAGAGTGCGCGAAAACATGGCAACACAGGAGAATGTATCAGAGGTGCGAGAATACACAGCGATATAGGGGAAGTAATGATAGGAGCGAAAACATAGCGATATAGGTGAAGACATGCGAGGTGCGTGAAAACACGACGATATAGGGTAAGCTATGAGAGGTGAGCAATAACACAGCGATCAAGGTGAAGCTATGGGATGTGCGCGAAAACAGCAATGTAGGCGAAGCTACAGGAGGTGCGCGAAAACACAGCGATATAGGGGACGGTATGAGATGTGCATGAATACACGGCGATATTGGGGAAGCCATGACAGGTGAGCAAAAAGACGGCGATACAGGGGAAGCTATGAGAGGTGAGCAAAAACACAGCGATATAGGAGAAGTTAAGAGAGGTGCGTGAAAACACAGCGATATAGAGGAAGGTATGAGAGGTGCAAAAAAAACACAGTGATATAGGAGAAGTTATGAGAGGTGTGAGAGGTGTGTGAAAACACAGCGATATAGGGGAAGGTATGAGAGGTGCACGAAAACAGCGATATAGGTGAAGGAATGGGAGGTGCGCGTAAACAGGGTGATATAGGGGAAGGTATGAGAGGTGTGCAAGGCACAGCGATATAGGGGGAAGTATGAGAGGTGCACAAAAACACAGCGATATAGGGGAAGGTATGTAAGGTGCTCGAAAACAGGATGATACAGATGAAGTTAATGGAGGTCTGCGAAGGCACATCAATATAGGGCATGCTATGGAAGGTGCGCGAAAACACAGTGATATAGGGGAAGACAGGAGAGGTGCGCGAAAACAGGGTGATATAGGGGAAGCTATGAGAGGTGAGCAAAAACACGGCAATGCAGGGGAAGCTATGAGAGGTGAGCAAGGCACAGTGATATATGGGATGATATGGGAGGTGCGTGAATACACAGCGACATAGGGGACGTGATGAGATGTGCATGAAAATGCAGCGATATTAGGGAAGGTTTGAGAGGAGCACGAAAACACAGCGATATAGGGGAAGGAATGGGAGGTGCACAAATACACAGCGATATAGGGGACGTTATGAGATGTGCATAAAAACACGGCGATATAGGGGAAGTTATGAGAGGTGCGCAAAAATACAGCAATATAGGAGAAGTTATGAGAGGTGCGTGAAAACACAACGATATTGGGGGAGGTATGAGAGGTACACGAAAATGCAGCGATATAAGGGAAGGTATAGGAGGTGCGTGAAAACAGGGCAATATAGGGGAAGGTATGAGAGGTGCACGAAAACGCAGCGATATAAGAGAAGGTATAGGAGGTGCGCGAAAACAGGGCGATATAGGTGAAGGAATGGGAGATGCGTGAACACAGGGCGTATAGGGGAAGGTATGAGAGGTGCGCGAAGACACAGCGATATAGGGGATGCTATGGGAGGTGCGCGAATACACAGCGATATAGGGGACGTTATGAGATGTGCATAACAACACGGCGATAGAGGGAAGTAATGAGAGGTGCTAAAAAACACGGCGATACAGGGGAAGCTATGAGAGGTGAGCAATAACACAGCGAAAAAGGTGACTCCACGGGATGTGCGCGAAAAGACAGCAATATAGGGGAAGGTATGAGAGGTGCGCAAGGCACAGCGATATAGGGGGAAGTATGAGAGGTGCACGAAAACACAGCGATATAGGGGAAGGTATGGAAGGTGCTCGAAAACAGGGTGATATAGATGAGGTTAATGGAGGTATGCGAAGGCACAGCAATATAGGGGATGCTATGGAAGGTGCGCGAAAACACAGTGATATAGGGGAAGACAGGAGAGGTGCGCGAAAACACAGCGATATAGGGGAAGCTATGAGAGGTGAGCAAGAAGACGACGATACAGGGGAAGCTATGAGATGTGAGCAAAAACACAGCGATAAAGGTGAATCTATGGGATGTGCGCGAAAAGACAGCGATATAGGGGAAGGTATGAGAGGTGCGCAAGGCACAGCGATATAGGGGATGCTATGGGAGGTGTGTGAATACACAGCGATATAGGGGACATGATGAGATGTGCATGAAAATGCAGCGATATTAGGGAAGGTATGAGAGGTGCGCAAAAACACAGCGATGCAGGCGAAGCCATGGGAGGTGTGCGGGAAACAGGGCGATATAGGGGAAGGTATGAGAGGTGCATGAAAACAGCGATATAGGTGAAGGAATGCGAGATGCGCAAAAACAGGGCGATATATGGTGAAGGAATAGGAGGTGCGTGAAAACAGGACGATATAGGGGAAGGTATGAGAGGTGCGCAAAAACACGGCGATGTAGGGGAAGCTAGAGAGGTGAGCAATAACACAGTGATAAAGGTGAATCTATGGAATGTGCGCGAAAAGACAGCGATATAGGGGAAGGTATGAAAGGTGCGCAAGGCACAGCGATATAGGGGAAGGTATGGAAGGTACTCGAAAACAGGGTGATATAGATGAAGTTATGAGAGGTATGCGAAGGCACAGCAATATAGGGGATGCTATGGAAGGTGCGCAAAAACACAGTGATATAGGGGAAGAAATGAGAGGTGCGCGAAAACAGGGCAATATAGTGGAAGCTATGAGAGGTGAGCTAAAACCCGGCGATACAGGGGAAGCTATGAGAGGTGAGCAATAACACAGCGATAAAAGTGAATCTATGGGATGTGTGCGAAAAGACATCGATATAGGGGAAGGTATGAGAGGTGTGCGAAAACACAGCGATATAGGGGACGGTATGAGATGTGCATGAATACACGGCGATAGTCGAGAATCCATGAGGGGTGTGCGAAAACACAGCGATATAGGGGAAGTTATGAGAGGTGCGCAAAAACAAGGAGATATAGGGGAAGTTATGAGAGGTGCGTGAATACCCAGCAATATAGAGGACATTATGAGATGTGCATGAAAACACGGCGATATAGGGGAAGGTATGAGAAGTGCACGAAGGCACAGCGATATAGTGGATGCTATGGGAGGTGCGCAAAAACACAGTGATATAGGGGACGGTATGAGATGCCTATGAAAACATGGCGATATATGGGAAGCTATGAGAGGTGCGCGAAAACACGGCGATATAGGGGAAAGTATGAGAGGTGCGCGAAAACTTGGCATTATAGGCGAATGCATCAGAGGTGCGAGAAAACACAGCGATGTAGGGGAAGACATGAGAGGTGTGCAAAAACAGGGCAATATAGTGGAAGCTATGGGATGTGCGCAAAAACAGGGCGATGTAGGGGAAGGTATGAGAGGTGCGCGAAAGCACAGCGATATAGGGGTCGCTATGCAGCGTGCGCGAAAACACAGTGATATAGGGGAAGGTATTAGAGATTTGCGAGAACACGGCGAGATAGGGGAACTTATGAGAGGTGCACGAAAACACGGCAATACGGGAGAATGTATCAGATGTGCGAGTAAACATAGCGATATAGGGGAAGTAATGAGAGGAGCGAAAACATAGCGATCTCGGTGAAGACATGAGAGGTGCACGAAAACACGGCGATATAGTGGAAGCTATGAGAGGTGAGCAAAAACACGGCGATACAGGGGAAGCTATGAGAGGTGAGCAATAACACAGCGATAAAGGTGAATCTATGGGATGTGCGCGAAAATACAGCGATATAGGGGAAGGTATGAGAAGTGCGCAATGCACAGCGATATAGGGGATGCTATGGGAGGTGCGTGAATACACAGTGATATAGGGGAAGGAATGGGAGATGCACGAAAACAGGGCGATATAGGGGAAGGTATGAGAGGTGCGTAAAGGCACAGCGATATAGGGGATACTATGGAAGGTGCGTGAATGCACAGCGATATAGGGGATACTATGGGAGGTGCATGAATGCACAGCAATATAGGGGATGTGATGAGATGTGCAGGAAAATGCAACGATATTAGTGATGGTATGAGAGGTGCACAAAGACACAGCGATATAGGGGAAGGTATGAGAGGTGCGCGAAAGCACAGCGATATACGGGACGGTATGAGATGTGCATGAATACACGGCAATAGACGGGAAACCATGAGAGGTGTGCGAAAACACAGCGATATAGGGGAAGTTATGAGAGGTGCGTGAAAACACAGTGATATAGGTGAAGGTATGAGAGGAGTGCGAAAACAGTGCGATATAGGGGAAGGTATGAGAGGTGTACAAAAACACAGTGATATAGGAGAAGTTATGAGAGGTGTGCGAAAACACAGCGATATAGGGGAAGGTATGAAAGGTGCACGAAAACACAGAGATATACACGGGAAGGAATGGGAGGTGCTCGAATACACAATGATATAGGGGACGTTATGAGATGTGCATAAAAACACGGCGATATAGGGGAAGTTATGAGAGGTGCGCAAAAATACAGCAATATAGGAGAAGTTATGAGAGGTGTGTGAAAACACAGCGATATAGGGGGAGGTATGAGAGGTACACGAAAACACAGCGATATAGGGGAAGGTATGGGAGGTGCTCGAAAGCAGGGCGATATAGGGGAAGTTGTGAGAGGTGCGTGAAAACCCAGCGATATAGGGGACGTTATGAGATGTGCATGAAAACACAGCGATATAGGGGAAGTTATGAGAGGTGCGCAAAAATACAGCGATATAGGGGAAGGTATGAGAGGTGCACGAAAACAACGATATAGGTGAAGGAATGGGAGGTGCGTGAAAACAGGGCGATATAGGTGAAGGAATGGGAGGTGCGCGAAAACAGGGCGATATAGGGGAAGGTATGAGAGGTGCGCGAAGGAACAGCGATATAGGGGATGCTATGGGAGGTGCGCGAATACACAGCGATATAGAGGACGTTATGAGATGTGTATAACAATATGGCGATAAAGGGGAAGTTATGACAGGTGCGCAAAAACACTGCGATGTAGGCGAAGGTATGAGAGGTGTGCGAAAACACAGCGATATAGGGGACGGTATGAGATGTGCATGAATACACGGCAATAGTCGAGAAACCATGAGAGGTGTGTGAAAACACAGCGATATAGTGGAAGTTATGAGAGGTGCGCAAGGCACAGCGAGATAGGAGAAGGTATGGAAGGTGCTCGAAAACAGGGTGATATAGATGAAGGCACAGCAATATAGGGGATGCTATGGAAGGTGGACAAAAACACAATGATATAGGGAAGGCAAGAGAGGTGAGCGAAAACAAGGCAATATAGTGGAAGCTATGAGAGGTGAGCTAAAACCCGCCGATACAGGGGAAGGTATGAGAGGTTTGCGAAAACACAGCGATATAGGGGAAGTTATGAGATGTGCATGAAAACACGGCGATATAGGGGAAGGTATGAGAGGTGCATGAAGGCACAGCGATATGGGGGATGCTATGGGAGGTGCGCGAAAACACAGTGATATAGGGGACGGTATGAGATGTGTATGAAAACACGGCGATATATGGGAAGCTATGAGAGGTGCGCGAAAACACGGCGATATAGGGGAAAGTATGAGACGTGTGCGAAAACTTGGCATTACAGGGGAATGCATCAGAGGTGCGAGAAAACACAGCGATGTAGGGGAAGACATGAGGGGTGCGCAAAAACGTGGCAATATAGTGGAAGTTATGGGATGTGAGCTAAAACAGGGCGATGTAGGGGAAGGTATGAGAGGTGCGCGAATGCGCAGCGATATAGGGGATGCTATGGGAGGTGCGTGAATACACAGCGATATAGGGGACGTGATGAGATGTGCATGAAAATGCAACGAAATTAGTGAAGGTATGAGAGGTGCACGTAAACACAGCGATATAGGGGAAGGTGTGAGAGGTGCGCGAAAGCACAGCGATATAAGGGACGGTTTGAGATGTGCATGAATACACGGCGATAGACGGGAAACCATGAGAGGTGTACGAAAAAACAGCGACAAAGGGGAAGTTATGAGAAGTGCGTGAAAACACAGTGATATAGGGGAAGGTATGAGAGGAGCACGAAAACAGGGCGATATAGGGGAAGTTATGAGAGGTGCGTGAAAACCCAGCGATATAGTGGACCTTATGAGATGTGCATGAAAAAAAGGCGATATAGGGGAAGGTATGAGAGGTGCGTGAAGGCACAGCGATATAGTGAATGTTATGGGAGTTGCACGAAAACAAAGCTAAATAGGGGACGTTATGAGATGTGCATGAAAACACAGCGAAATAGGGGAAAGTATGAGAGGTGCATGAAAACACGGCCATATAGGGGAAGGTATGAGAGGTGCATGAAAACACGGCGATATAGGGGAAGGTATGAGAGGTGCATGAAAACACAGCGAAATAGGAGAAGGTATGAGAGGTGCACGAAAACACAGCGATACAAGGGAAGGTATAGGAGGTGCACGAAAACTGGGCGATATAGGGGAAGGTATGAGAGGTGCACGAAGGCACAGCGATATAGGGGATGCTATGGGAGGTGCGCGAAAACACAACGATATAGGAGACGGTATGAGATGTGCATAAAAACATGGCGATATAGGGGGAGGTATGAGAGGTGCGCGAAAACACGGCGATATAGGGGAAAGTATGAGAGGTGCGCGAAAACTTGCACTTACACGGGAATGCAACAGAGGTGCCAGAAAACACAGCGATGTAGTGGAATACATGAGAGGTGCGCGAAAACAGGGCAATATAGTGGAAGCTATGGGATGTGCACGAAAACAGGACGATATAGGGGAAGGTATCAGAGGTGCACAAAAAACACAGCGATATAGGGGACGCAATGGGACGTGCGCAAAAACACAAAGATATAGGGGAAGGTATGAAAGGTGTGCGAGAATTCGGCGATATAGGGGAAATTATGAGAGGTGTGCGAAAACACGGTGATACCGGAGAATGTATCAGATGTGCGAGAAAACAGAGCGCGATAGGGGAAGTATTGAGAGGAGCGAAAACATAGCGATCTAGGTGAAGACATGAGAGGTGCACGAAAACACAGCGATATAGGGGAAGCTATGACAGGTGAGCAATTACACAGCAATAAAGGTGAATCTATGGGATGTGCGTGAAAATACAGTGATATAGGCGAAGCTATGAGAGGTGTGCAAGGCACAGCGATATAGGGGATACTATGGGATGTGCGTGAATACCCAGCGATATAGGGGACGTGATGAGATGTGCATGAAAACGCAACGGTATTAGGGAAGGTATGAGAGGTGCAGAAAAACACAGCGATATTCGAGAAGTTATGAGAGGTGTGCGAAAACACAGCGATATAGGGGAAGGTATGGGAGGTGCACGAATACACAGCGATATAGGGGACGTTATGAGATGTGCATAAAATCACGGTGATATAGTGGAAGCTATGAGAGGTGCGCAAAAATACAGAAATATAGGAGAAGTTATGAGAGGTGCGTGAAAACACAACGATATAGTGGGAGGTATGAATGGTACACGAAAACGCAGCGATATAAGGGAAGGTATAGGAGGTGCGCGAAAACAGGGCAATATAGGGGAAGGTATGAGAGGTGCACGAAGGCACAGCGATATAGGGGATGCTATGGGAGGTGCGTGAATATACATTGATATAGGGGACGTGATGAGATGTGCATGAAAACGCAGCGATATTAGGGAAGGTATGAGAGGTGCACAAAAACACAGCGATATAGGAGAAGTTATGAGGTGTGTGAAAACACAGCAATGTAGGGGAATGTATGAGAGGTGCACGAAAACAGCGATATAGGTGAAGGAATGGGAGGAGCGCGAAAACAGGGCGATATAGGGGATGCTATGGGAGGTGCGCGAATACACAGCGATATAGGGGACGTTATGAGATGCGCATAACAACACAGCGATATAGGGGAAGTTATGAGAGGTGAGCAAAAACACGGCGATACAGGGGAAGTTATGAGAGGTGTTTGAAAACCCAGCAATATAGGGGACGTTATGAGATGTGCATGAAAACACGGCGATATAGGGGAAGGTATGAGAGGTGCACGAAGGCACAGCGATATAGGGGATGCTATGGGAGGTGCGCGAAAACACAGTGATATAGGGGACGGTATGAGATGTGTATGAAAACACGGCGATATATGGGAAGCTATGAGAGGTGCGCTAAAACACGGTGATATAGGAGAAAGTATGAGAGGTGCGCGAAAACTTGGCGTTACAGGGGAATGTATCAGAGGTGCGAGAAAACACAGCGATGCAGGGGAAGACATGAGAGGTGCGCAAAAACAGGGCTATATAATGGAAGCTATGGGATGTGCGTTAAAACAGGGCGATGTAGGGGAAGGTATGAGAGGTGCGTGAAAGCACAGCGATATAGAGGACGCTATGGGACGTGCGCGAAAACACAGTGATATAGGGGAAGGTATGAGAGATGTGCGAGAACACGTCGAGATAGGGGAAAGTATGAGAGGTGCGCGAAAACTTGGCGTTACAGGGGAATGCATCAGAGGTGCCAGAAAACAGAGCGATGTAGTGGAATACATGAGAGGTGCGCGAAAACAGGGCAATGTAGTGGAAGCTATGCGATGTGCACGAAAACAGGGCGATATAGGGTAAGGTAAAGGAGAGGTGTGCGAGAACACGGCGATATAGGGGAAATTAATTGAGGTGTGGGAAAACACAGCGATACGGGAGAATGTATCAGATGTGCGATAAAGCACAGCGATATAGGGGAAGTATTGAGAGTAGCGAAAACATAGCGATCCAGGTGAAGACATGAGAGGTGCGCGAAAACACGGCGATATAGGGGAAGCTATGAGAGGTGAGCAATAACACAGCAATAAAGGTGAATCTATGGGATGTGAGCGGGAAACAGGGCGATATAGGGGAAGCTATGAGAGGTGCGCAAGGCACAGCGATATAGGGGATGCTATGGGAGGTGCGTGAATACACAGCGATATAGGGGACGTGATGAGATGTGCATGAAAACGCAGCGATATTAGGGAAGGTATGAGAGGTGCACAAAAACACAGCGATGTAGGAGAAGTTATGAGAGGTATGCAAAAACACAGCGATATAGCGGAATGTATGAAAGGTGCACGAAAACACAGAGATATATACGGGAAGGAATGGGAGGTGCACGAATACACAGCGATATAGGGGACGTTATGAGATGTGCATGAAAACACAACCATATAGGGGAAGCTATGAGAGGTGCACGAAAACGCAGTGATATAAGGGAAGGTATAGGAGGTGCGCGAAAACAGGGCAATATAGGGGAAGGTATGAGAGGTGCACGAAAACGCAGCGATATAAGGGAAGGTATAGGAGGTGCGCGAAAACTGGGCGATATAAGGGAAGGTATGAGAGGTGCACGAAGGCACAGCGATATAGGGGATGCTATGGGAGGTGCGCAAAAACACAGCGATATAGGAGACGGTATGAGATGTGCATAAAAACATGGCGATATAGGGGGAGGTATGAGAGGTGCGTGTAAACACGGCGATATAGGGGAAAGTATGAGAGGTGCGCGAAAACTTGGCGTTACAGGGGAATGCATCAGAGGTGCCAGAAAACACAGCGATGTAGTGGAAGACATGAGAGGTGCGCGAAAACAGGGCAATATAGTGGAAGGTATGGGATGTGCGCGAAAACAGGGTGATATAGGGGAAGATATGAGAGGTGCGCGAAAACACAGCAATATAGGGGACGCTATGGGAAGTGTGCAAAAACACAGTGATGTAGGGGAAGGTATGAGAGGTGTGCGAGAACACGGCGATATATGGGAAATTATGAGAGGTGTGCACAAACACGGCGATACGGGAGAACGTATCAATTGTGCGAGAAAACACAGCGATATAGGGGAAGTATTGAGAGGAGCGAAAACATAGCGATCGAGGTGAAGACATGAGACGTGAGCAAAAACACGGCAATACAGGGGAAGCTATGAGAGGTGAGCAATAATACAGCGATAGAGGTGAATCTATGGGATGTGCGCGAAATCACAGCGATATAGGGGAAGGTATGAGAGGTGCGCAAGGCACAGCGATATAGGGGATGCTATGGGAGGAGCACGAATACACAGCGATATAGGGGACGTGATGAGATGTGCATGAAAACGCAGCTATATTTGAGAAGGTATGAGAGGTGCACAAAAACAGTGATAAAGGAGAATTTATGAGAGGTGTGTGAAAACACAGCGATATAAGGGAAGGTATGAAAGGCAAACGAAAACACAGCGATATAGGAGAAGTTATGAGAAGTATATGAAAACACTGAGATATAGGGGAAGGTATAACAGGTGCACGAAAACACAGCGATATAGGGGAAGGAATCGGAGGTGCGCGAAAACAGGGCGATATAGGGGAAGGTATGAGAGGTGCGCGAAGGCACAGCAATATAAGGGATGCTATGGGAGCTGCGCGAATACACAGCGATATAGGGAACGTTATGAAATATGCATGAAAACACGGCGATATTGGGGAAGCCATGATAGCTGTGCGAAAATACAGCGATATAGGGGACGGTATGGGAGGTGTGCGAAAACAGGGCGACGTAGGGAAAGTTATGAGATCTGCGCGAAGGCACAGCAATATAAGGGATGCTATGGGAGGTGCGCGAATACACAGCGATATAGGGGACGTTATGAGATGCGCATAAAAACACGGCAATATAGGGGAAAGTATAAGAACTGTGCAAACATACAGCGATATAGGAGAAGTTATGAGAGGTGCGTGAAAACATACCGATATAAGGGAAGGTATGAGAGGTGCACGAAAACACAGCGATATTGGGGAAGGTATGGGAGGTGCGTGAAAACAGGGCGATAAAGGGGAAGTTATGAGAGGTGCGCGAAGGCACAGCGATATAGGGGAAGACATGAGAGGTGCGCAAAAACAGGGCAATATAGTGGAACCTGTGGGATGTGCGCGAAGCCACGGCGATACAGGGGAATGTATCAGAGGTGCCAGAAAACACAGCGATATAGAGGACGCTATGGGAGATGCGCAAAAAAACAGTGATATAGGGGAAGGTATGAGAGGTGTGCGAGAACACGGCGATATAGGGGAAACTGTAAGAGGTGTGCAAAAACATGGCAATACAGGAGAATGTATCAGAGGTGTGAGAAAACACAGTGATATAGGGGAAGTAATGATAGGAGCGAAAACATAGCGGTATAGGTGAAGACGTGCGAGGTGCGCGAAAACACGGCGATATAGGGTAAGCTATGAGAGGTGAGCAATAACACAGCGATCAAGGTGAAGCTAAGGGATGTGCGCAAAAACAGCGATGTAGGCGAAGCTATGGGAGGTGCGCGAAAGCACTGCGATTTGGAGAAGGCATGAGATGTGCGCGAAAATACATCGATATAGGGGAAGGTATGAGAGCTGCGTGAAAACATAGTGATATAGGTGAAGGTATGAGAGGAGCGCGAAAACAGGGCTATATGGGGGAAGTTATGAGAAGTGTGTGAAAACCCAGCGACATTGGGGATGTTATGAGATGTGCGCAAAAATACATCGATATAGGGGAAGGTATGAGAGGTGCGCCAAAACAGCAATGTAGGCGAAGCTATAGGAGGTGCGCGAAAACAGGGCGATATACGGGAATGCATGAGAGGTGCGCGAAGGCACAGTAATATAGGGGAGGGTATGGGAGTTGCGCAAATACCCAGCGATATAGGGGACGTTATGAGATGTGCATGAAAACACATCAATATAGGGGAAGGTATGAGATGTGCGCAAAAATACATCGATATAGGGGAAGGTATGAGAGGTGCGCGAAAACAGCGATGTAGGCGAAGCTATGGGAGGTGCGCGAAAGCATAGCGGTATAGGGGAAGGTAGGAGATGTGCATGAATACACGGCAATAGTCGGGAAGCCATGAGAGGTTTGCGAAAACACAGCGATATAGGGGAAGGTATGAAATCTGCGTGAAAACACAGTGATATAGGGGAAGGTATGAGAGGAGCGCGAAAACAGGGCGATATAGGGGAAGTTATGAGAGGTGCGTGAAAACCCAGCGACATTGGGGACGTTATGAGATGTACATGAAAACACAGTGATATTGGGGAAGGTATGAGAGGTGTGTAAAATCACAGCGATATAGGAGAAGTTAAGAGAGGTGCGTGAAAACACAGCAATATAGGGGAAGGTATGAGAGGTGCACGAAGGCAAAGCATTATAGGGGATGCTATGGGAGGTGCGCGAAAACACAGCGATATAGGGGACGCAATGGGACGTGCGCGAAAACACAGTGATATAGGGTAAGGTATGAGAGTTGTGCGAGAAAACGGCGATATAGGGGAAATTATGAGAGGTGTGTGAAAACACGGTAATACGGGAGAATGTATCAGATGTGGGAGAAAACACAGCGATATAGGGGAAGTATTGAGAGAAGCGAAAACATAGCGATCTAGGTGAGGACATGAGAGGTGCGCAAAAACATGGCGATATAGGGGAAGCTATGAGAGGTGAGCAAAAACACGACGATACAGGGGAAGCTATGAGAGGTGAGCAATAACACAGCGAAAAAGGTGAATCTATGGGTTGTGCGCGAAAAGACAGCGATATAGGGGAAGCTATAAGAGGTGCGCAAGGCACAGCGATATAGGGGATGCTATGGGAGGTGCGTGAATACACAGCGATATAGGGGACGCAATGGAACGTGCGTGAAAACACAGTGATGTAGGGGAAGTTATGAGAGGTGTGCGGGAACACGGCGATATAGGGTAAATTATGAGAGGTGTGTGAAAACACGGCGATACGGGAGAATGTATCAGACATGCAAGAAAACACAGCGATATAGGGGAAGTATTGAGAGGATCGAAAACATAGCGATCTAGGAGAAGACATGAGAGGTGCGCGAAAATGTGGCGATATAGGGGAATCTACGAGAGGTGAGCAATAACACAGCGATAAAGGTGAATCTTTGGGATGTGCTCGAAAAGACAGCGATATAGGGGAAGTTATGAGAGGTGCGCAAGGCACAGCGATACAGGGGATGCTGTGGGAGGTGCGTGAGTACACAGCGATATAGGGGACGTGATGAGATGTGCATGAAAACGCAGTGATATTAGGAAAGGTATGAGAGGTGCACAAAAACACAGCGATATAGGAGAAGTTATGAGAGGTGTGCGAAAACACTGCGATAAAGGGGAAGGTATGAAAGGTGCACGAAAACGCAGTGATATAAGGGAAGGTATAGGAGGTGCGCGAAAACAGGGCGATATAGGGGAAGGTATGAGAGGTGCACGAAGGCACAGCGATATAGGGGATGCTATGGGAGGAGCGCAAAAACACAGCGATATAGGAGACGGTATGAGATGTGCATAAAAACATGGCGATATAGAGGCAGGTATGAGAGGTGCGCGTAAACATGGCGATATAGGGGAAAGTATGAGAGGTGCGCGAAAACTTGGCGTTACAGGGGAATGCATCAGAGCTGCCAGAAAACACAGCGATGTAGTGGAATACATGAGCGGTGTGCGAAAACAGGGCAATATAGTGGAAGCTATGGGATGTGCACGAAAACAGGGCGATATAGGGGAAGCTATGAGAGGTGCGCGAAAACACAGCGATATAGGGGACGCAATTGGACGTGCGCGAAAACACAGTGATATAGGGCAAGTTATGAGAGGTGTGCGAGAACACGGCGATATAGGGTAAATTATGAGAGGTGTGCGAAAACACGGCGATACGTGAGAATGTATCAGACGTGCGAGAAAACACAGCGATATAGAGGAAGTATTGAGAGGATCGAAAACATAGCGATCTAGGTGAAGACATGTGAGGTGCGAGAAAACATGCGATATAGGGGAAGCTATGAGAGGTGAGCAAAAACACGGCGATACAGGGGAAGCTATGGGATGTGCGCGAAAAGACAGCGATATAGGGGAAGTTATGAGAGGTGCGCAAGGCACAGCGATATAGGGCATGCTATGGGAGGTGCGTGAATACACAGCGATATAGGGGACGTGATGAGATGTGCATGAAAACGCAGTGATATTAGGGAAGGTATGAGAGGTGCACAAAAACACAGCGATATAGGAGAAGTTATGAGACGTGTGCGAAAACACAGCGATATAGGGGAAGGTATGAAAGTTGCACGATAATGCTGTGATATAAGGGAAGGTACAGGAGGTGCGCGAAAACAGGGCGATATAGGGCAAGGTATGAGTGGTGCACGAAGGCACAGCGATATAGGGGATGCTATGGGAGGTGCGCAAAAACACAGCGATATAGGAGACGGTATGAGATGTGCATAAAAACATGGCGATATTGGCGCAGGTATGAGAGGTGCGCGTAAAAACGGTGATATAGAGGAAAGTATGAGAGGTGCGTGAAAACTTGGCATTACAGGCGAATGCATTAGAGGTGCCAGAAAACACAGCGATGTAGTGGAAGACATGAGAGGTGCGCGAAAACAGGGCAATATAGTGGAAGTTATGGGATGCGCGCGAAAACAGGGCGATATAGGGGAAGGTATGAGAGGTGCGCGAAGGCACAGCGATATAGGGGAAGGTATGGGAGGTGCTCGAAAACACATTGATACAGAGAACTGTATCAGAAGTGCGAGAACACAGAGCGATATAGGGGAAGTAGTGAGAGGAGCGGAAACACAGCGATGCAGGTGAAGAAATGAGAGGTGCGCGAAAACACGGCGATATAGGGGAAGGTATGAGAGGTGCGCAAAAACACAGCGATGTAGGTGAAACCATGGGAGGTGCACTGGAAACAGGGCGATATAGGGGAAGGTCTGAGCGATGCGCGAAGGCACAGCGATATAGGGGATGCTATGGGAGGTGCGTGGTTACACAGAGATATAGGAGCCGTTATGAGATGTGCATGAAAACACGACAATATTGGGGAAGCCATGAGAGATGTGCGAAAATACAGCGATATAGGGGACGGTATGGGAGGTGTATGAAAACAGGGCGTCATAGGGGAAGGTATGAGAGGTGCGCGAAGGCACAGTGATATAGGGGATGCTATGGCAGTTGCGCGAATACACAGCGATATATGGGACGTTAAGAGATGTGCATGAAAACGCGGCGATATTGGAGAAGCCATGAGAGGAGCGCAAAAATACGGCGATATAGGAGAAATTATGAGAGGTGCATAAAGACACAGCAATATAGGGGAAGGTGTGGAAGGTGCGCGAAAACAGGGCGATATAGGGGAAGGAATGAGAGGTGCGCGAAGGCACAGCAATATAAGGGATGCTATGGGAGGTGAGCGAATACACAGCGATATAGGGGACGCTATGAGATGTGCATGAAAACACGGCAATATAGGGGAAGGTATAAGATCTGCACAAAAATACAGTGATATAGGAGAAGTTATGAGAGGTGCGTGAAAACACAGCGAAATAAGGGAAGGTTTGAGAGGTGCAGGAAAAAACAGCAATATTGGGGAAGATATCGGTGGTGCGCGAAAACCAGGCGATATAGTGGAAGTTATGAGAGGTGCGCGAAGGCACAGCGATATAGGGGATGATATGAGAGGTGCGCGAAAACACAGTGATATAGGGGAAGACATGAGAGGTGCGCAGAAACAGGGCAATATAGTGGAACCTATGGGATGTGCGCGAAACCACAACGATACAGGGGAATGTATCAGAGGTGCGAGAAACCACAGCGATATAGGGGACGGTATGAGATGTGCATGAATACACGGCGATATTGGGGAAGCCATGAGAGGTGCCTGAAAACACAGCGATATAGGGGAAGGTATGAGAGGTGTGCAAAAACACAGCAATATAGGAGAAGTTAAGAGAGGTGCGTGAAAGCACAGTGATATAGAGGGAGGTATGAGAGGTACACGAAAACGCAGGGATATAAGGGAAGGTATAGGAGGTGCGTGAAAACAGGGCAATATAGGGGAAGGTATGAGAGGTGCACGAAGGCAGAGCGATATAAGGGATGCTATGGGAGGTGCGTGAATATACAGCGATATAGGGGACGTGATAAGATGTGCATGAAAACGCAGCGATATTACGGAAGGTATGATAGGTGCACAAAAACACAGCGATATAGGTGAAGGAATGGGAGGTGCGCGAAGACACAACGTATTATAGGGGATGCTATGGGAGGTGCGCGAATACACAGCGATATAGGGGACTTTATGAGATGCGCATAACAACACGGCGATATAGGGGAAGTTACCAGTGGTGCCCAAAAACACGGCGATACAGGGGAAGCTATGAGAGGTGAGCAATAACACAGCGATAAAGGTGAATCTATGGGATGTGCGCGAAAAGACAGCGATATAGGGGAAGGTATGAGAGGTGCGCAAGGCACAGCGATATAGGGGGAGGTATGAGAGGTGCACGAAAACACAGCGATATAGGGGAAGGTATGGAAGGTGCTCGAAAACTGGGGTGATATAGATGAAGTTATGAGAGTTATGCAAAGGCACAGTAATATAGGGGATGCTATGGAAGGTGCGCGAAAACACAGTCACATAGTGGAAGACAGGAGAGGTGCGCGAAAACACGGTGATATAGGGGAAGCTATGAGAGGTGAGCAAAAACACGGCGATACAGGGGAAGCTATGAGAGGTGAGCAATAACACAGCGATAAAGGTGAATCTATGGGATGTGCGCGAAAAGACAGCGATATAGGGGAAGTTATGAGAGGTGTGCGAGAACACGGCGATATAGGGGAAATTATGAGAGGTGTGCGAAAACACGGCGATACGTGAGAATGTATCAGACGTGCAAGAAAACACAATGATATAGGGGAAGTATTGAGAGGATCGAAAACATAACGATCTAGGTGAAGACATGAGAGGTGCGCGAAAACATGCGATATAGGGGAAGCTATGAGAGCTGAGCAATAACACGGCGATAAAGGTGAATCTATGGGGTGTACGCGAAAAGACAGCGATATAGGGGAAGTTATGAGAGGTGCGCAAGGCACAGCGATATAGGGGATGCTATGGGAGGTGCGTGAATACACAGTGATATAGGGGACGTGATGAGATGTGCATGAAAACGCAGTGATATTAGGGAAGGTATGAGAGGTGCACAAAAACACAGCGATATAGGAGAAGTTATGAGATGTGTGCGAAAACACAGCGATATAGGGGAAGGTATGAAAGGTGCACGAAAACGCAGTGATATAAGGGAAGGTATAGGAGGTGCGCGAAAACAGGGCAATATAGGGGAAGGTATGAGAGGTGCACAAAGGCACAGTGATATAAGGGATGCTATGGGAGGTGCGTGAATATACAGCGATATAGGGGACGTGATAAGATGTGCATGAAAACGCAGCGATATTAGGGAAGGTATGATAGGTGCACAAAAACACAGCGATATAGGAGAAGTTATGAGATGTGTGTGAAAACACAGAGATATAGGGGAAGGTATGAGAGGTGCACGAAAACAGCGATATAGGTGAAGGAATGGGAGGTGCGCGAAGACACCACGTATTATAGGGGATGCTACGGGAGGTGCGCGAATACACAGCGATATAGGGGACTTTATGAGATGCGCATAACAACACGGCAATATAGGGGAAGTTACCAGTGATGCCCAAAAACACGGCGATACAGGGGAAGCTATGAGAGGTGAGCAATAACACAGCGATAAAGGTGAATCTATGGGATGTGCGCGAAAAGACAGCGATATAGGGGAAGGTATGAGAGGTGCGCAAGGCGCAGCGATATAGGGGGAGGTATGAGAGGTGCACGAAAACACAGCGATATAGGGGAAGGTATGGAAGGTGCTCGAAAACTGGGTGATATAGATGAAGTTATGAGAGTTATGCAAAGGCACAGCAATATAGGGGATGCTATGGAAGGTGCGCGAAAACACAGTCACATAGTGGAAGATAGGAGAGGTGCGCGAAAACACGGTGATATAGAGGAAGCTATGAGAGGTGAGCAAAAATACGGCGATACAGGGGAAGCTATGAGAGGTGAGCAATAACACAGCGATAAAGGTGAATCTATGGGATGTGCGCAAAAAGACAGCGATATAGGGGAAGTTATGAGAGGTGTGCGAGAACACGGCGATATAGGGGAAATTATGAGAGGTGTGCGAAAACACGGCGATACGTGAGAATGTATCAGACGTGCGAGAAAACACAGCGATATAGGGGAAGTATTGAGAGGATCGAAAACATAGCGATCTAGGTGAAGACATGAGAGGTGCGCGAAAACATGCGATACAGGGGAAGCTATGAGAGGTGAGCAAAAACACGGCGATACAGGGGAAGCTATGAGAGGTGAGCAATAACACAGCGATAAAGGTGAATCTATGGGATGTGCGCGAAAAGACAGCGATATAGGGGAAGCTATGAGAGGTGCGCAAGGCACAGCGATATAGGGGATGCTATGGGAGGTGCGTGAATACACAGTGATATAGGGGACGTGATGAGATGTGCATGAAAACGCAGTGATATTAGGGAAGGTATGAGAGGTGCCCAAAAACACAGCGATATAGGAGAAGTTATGAGATGTGTGCGAAAACACAGCGATATAGGGGAAGGTATGAAAGGTGCACGAAAACGCAGTGATATAAGGGAAGGTACAGGAGGTGCGCGAAAACAGGGCGATATAGTGGAAGGTATGAGAGGTGCACGAAGGCACAGCGATATAAGGGATGCTATGGGAGGTGCGCAAAAACACAGCGATATAGGAGACGGTATGAGATGTGCATAAAAACATGGTGATATAGGGGCAGGTATGAGAGGTGCGCGTAAAAACGGCGATATAGGGGAAAATATGAGAGATGCGCGAAAACTTGGCGTTACAGGGGAATGCATCAGAGGTGCCAGAGAACACAGCGATGTAGTGGAAGACATGAGAGGTGCGCAAAAACAGGGCAATATAGTGGAAGGTATGGGATGTGCGCGAAAACAGGGCGATATAGGGGAAGGTATGAGAGGTGCGCGAATGCACAGCGATATAGGGGACGCTATGAGATGTGCATGAAAACACGGCGATATAGGGGAAGACATGAGAGGTGCGCAAAAACCGGGCAATATAGTGGAACCTATGGGATGTGCACGAAACCACAACGATACAGGGGAATGTATCAGAGGTGCGAGAAAACACAGCGATATAGGGGACGCTATGGGACATGCGCAAATAAACAGTGATATGGGGAAGGTATGAGAGGTGTGCGAGAACACGGCGATATAGGGGAAATTGTAAGAGGTGCGCGAAAACATGGCAATACACGAGAATGTATCAGAGGTGCGAGAATACACAGCGATATAGGGGAAGTAATGAGAGGTGAGCAATAACACAGCGATCAAGGTGAAGCTATGGGATGTGCGCGATAACAGCGATGTACGCGAAGCTATGGGAGGTGCGCGAAAACACAGCGATATAGGGGACGGTATGAGATGTGCATGAATACACGGCGATATTGGGGAAGCCATGAGAGGTGCCTGAAAACACAGCGATATAGGGGAAGCTATGAGAGGTGCGCGAAAACAGGGCGATATAGGGGAATTAATGAGAGGTGCGTGAAAACAGGGCGATATAGGGGACGCAATGGGACGTGCGCGAAAACACAGTGATATAGGGTAAGGTATGAGAGTTGTGCGAGAAAACGGCGATATAGGGGAAATTATGAGAGGTGTGTGAAAACACGGTAATACGGGAGAATGTATCAGATGTGGGAGAAAACACAGCGATATCGGGGAAGTATTGAGAGAAGCGAAAACATAGCGATCTAGGTGAAGACATGAGAGGTGCGCAAAAACATGGCGATATAGGGGAAGCTATGAGAGGTGAGCAAAAACACGGCGCTACAGGGGAAGCTATGAGAGGTGAGCAATAACACAGCGAAAAAGGTGAATCTATGGGTTGTGCGCGAAAAGACAGCGATATAGGGGAAGCTATAAGAGGTGCGCAAGGCACAGCGATATAGGGGATGCTATGGGAGGTGCGTGAATACACAGCGATATAGGGGACTTGATGAGATGTGCATGAAAACGCAGCGATATTAGGGAAGATATCAGAGGTGCACAAAAACACAGCTATATAGGAGAAGTTATGAGAGGGGTGCGAAAACACAGCGATATAGGGGAAGATATGAAAGGTACACGAAAGCACAGAGATATATTCGGGAAGGAATGGGAGGTGCACGAATACACAGCGATATAGGGGACGTTATGAGATGTGCATGAAAACACAGCCATATAGGGGAAGGTATGAGAGGTGCACGAAAACGCAGCGATATAAGGGAAGGTATAGGAGGTGCGCGAAAACAGGGCGATATAGGGGAAGGTATGAGAGGTGCATGAAGGCACAGCGATATAGGGGATGCTATGGGAGTGCGTGAAAACACAGCGATATAGAAGACGGTATGAGATGTGCATAAAAACACGGCGATATAGGGGAAAGTATGAGAAGTGCGCGAAAACTTGGCGTTACAGGGGAACGCATCAGAGGTGCCAGAAAAGACAGCGATGTAGTGGAAGACATGAGAGTTGCGCGCAAACAGGGCAATATAGTGGAAGGTATGGGATGTGCGCGAAAACAGGGCGATATAGGGGAAGGTATGAGAGGTGCGCGAGAACACGGTGATATAGGAGAAGTTATGAGAGGTGAGCAAAAACACAGCGATATAGGGGAAGGTATGAGAGGTGCGAGAAAACACAGCGATATAGGGGAAGTATTGAGAGGAGCGAAAACATAGCGATCTAGGTGAAGACATGAGAGGTGAGCAAAAACACGGCGATACAGGGGAAGCTATGAGAGGTGAGCAATAACACAGCGATAAAGCTGAATCTATGGGATGTGCGCAAAAAGACAGCGATATAGGGGAAGCTATGAGAGGTGCGCAAGGCACAGCGATATAGGGAATGCTATGGGAGGTGCGCAAATACACAGCGATATAGGGGACGTGATGAGATATGCATGAAAACTCAGCGATATTAGGGAAGGTATGAGAGGTGCACAAAAACTCAGTGATATAGGAGAAGTTATGAGAGGAGTGTGAAAACACAGCCATTTAGGGGAAGGTATGAAAGGTGCACGAAAACACAGCGATATAGGGGAAGGAATCGGAGGTGCACGAAAACTGTGCGATATTGGGGAAGGTATGAGAGGTGCGCAAAGGCACAGTGATATAGGGGATGCAATGGGAGGTGCGCGAATACACAGCGATATAGGGGACGTTATGAGATGTGCATAAAAACACGGCAATATAGGGGAATTTATGAGAGGTACACAAAAATACAGCAATGCAGGAGAAGGTATGAGAGGTGCGTGAAAACACAGCGATATAAGGGGAGGTATGAGAGGTACACGAAAACACAGCGATATAAGGGAAGTTATGGGCGGTGCTCGAAAACAGGGTGATATAGGGAAAGGTATGAGAGGTGTGCGAAGGCACAGCAATATAGGGGATGGTATGGGAGGTGCACGAAAACACAGCGATATAGGGGAAGATATGAGAGGTGTGCGAGAACACGTTGATACAGGGAACAGTATCAGAAGTGCGAGAACACAGAGCGATATAGGGGAAGTAATGAGAGGAGCGGAAACACAGCGATATAAGGGAAGATATGAGAGGTACGCAAAAACACAGCGATGTATGCGAAGCCATGAGAGGTGCGCGGGAAACAGGGCGATATAGGGGAAGGTATGAGCGGTGCGCGAAGGCACAGCGATATAGGGGATGCTATGGGAGGTGCGTGAATACACAGAGATATAAGGGAAGCTATGAGAGGTGAGCAATAACACAGCGATAAAGATGAAGCTATGGGATGTGTGCAAAAAGACAGCGATATTGGGGAAGATATGAGAGGTGCGCGAAAACACAGCGACGTGGGCGTAGCTATGGGAGGTGCGCGAATACACAGCAATATGGGGGACGTTATGAGATGTGATTGAAAACACGGCGATATAGGGGAAGGTATGAGAGGTGCGCAAAAATACAGCGATATAAGAGAAGTTATGAGAGCTGCGTGAAAACACAGTGATATAGGGGAAGGTATGAGAGGAGCGCGAAAACAGGGCGATAGAGGGGAGGTTAAGAGAGGTGCGTGAAAACCCAGCGACATTGGGGACGTTATGAGATGTGCATGAAAACACGGTGATATTGGGGAAGGTATGAGAGGTGTGCAAAAACGCAGCGGTATACGGGAATGCATGAGAGCTGCACGAAAACAGCGATATAGGTGAAGGAATGGGAGGTGCGCAAAAACAGGGCGATATTTGGGAAGGTATGAGAGGTGCGCGAAAGCACAGCGATATAAGGGAAGTTATGGGAGGTGCGCGAATATACAGCGATATAGAGGACGTTATGAGATGTGCATAACAACACGGCGATATAGGGGAAGCTATGAGAGGTGAGCAATAACACAGCGATAAAGGTGAATCTATGGGATGTGCACGAAAAGACAGCGATACAGGGGAAGCTATGAGAGGTGCGCAAGGCACAGCGATATAGGGGATGCTATGGGAGGTGCGTGAATACACAGCGATATAGGGGACGTGATGAGATGTGCATGAAAACGCAGTGATATTAGGGAAGGTATGAGAGGTGCACAAAAACACAGCGATATAGGAGAAGTTATGAGAGGTGTGCGAAAATACAGCGATATGGGGAAGGTATGAAAGGTGCACGAAAACGCAGTGATATAAGGGAAGGTATAGGAGTTGCGCGAAAACAGGGCGATATAGGGAAGGTATGAGTGGTGCTTGAAGGCACAGTGATATAGGGGATGCTATGGGAGGTGTGCAAAAACACAGCGATATAGGAGACGGTATGAGATGTGCATAAAAACATGGCGATATAGGGGGAGGTATGAGAGGTGCGCGTAAACACGGCGATATAGGGGAAAGTATGAGAGATGCGCGAAAACTTGGTGTTACAGGGGAATGCATCAGAGGTCCCAGAAAACACAGCGATGTAGTGGAAGACATGAGAGTTGCGCGAGAACAGGCCAATATAGTGGAAGTTATGGAATGTGCGCGAAAACAGATGCGATATAGGGGAAGGTATGAGAGGTGTGCGAAGGCACAGCGATATGGGGGATGCTACGGGAGGTGCTCGAATACACAGCGATACAGGGGACGTAATAGGATGTGCATAAAAACACGGCAATATAGGTGAAGTTATGAGAGGTGCGCAAAAATGCAGCAATACAGGGGAAGTTATGAGAGGTGCGTGAAAACACAGCGATATAAGGGGAGGTATGAGAGGTACACGAAAACACAGCGATATAGGGGAAGGTATGGGAGGTGCTCGAAAACAGGGCGATATAGGGAAAGGTATGAGACATGTGCGAAACTCAGCAATATAGGGGATGGTATGGGAGATGCACGAAAACACAGTGATATAGGGGAAGACATGAGGGGTGAGTGAAAACAGAGCGATATAGGGGACTCTATTGGACGTGCACGAAAACACAGTGATATAGGGAAAGATATGAGAGGTGTGCGAGATCACGGCGATATAGGTGAAATTATGAGAGGTGCGCGAAAACACGTTGATACAGGGAACTGTATCAGAAGTGCGAGAACACAGAGCGATATAGGGGAAGTAATGAGAGGAGCGGAAACACAGCGATATAGGTGAAGAAATGAGAGTGGCGCGAAAACATGGTGATATAGGGGAAGGTATGAGGTGCGCAAATACACAGCGATGCAGGCGAAGCCATGCGAGGTTCACGGAAAACAGGGCGATAGAGGGAAAGGTATGAGTGGTGCGCAAGGCACAGCGATATAGGGGATGCTATGGGAGGTGCGTGAATACACAGAGATATAGGGGACGTGATGAGATGTGCATGAAAACGCAGTGATATTAGGGAAGGTATGAGAGGTGCACAAAAACACAGCGATATAGGAGAAGTTATGAGAGGTGTGCGAAAATACAGCGATATAGGGGAAGGTATGAAAGGTGCACGAAAACGCAGTGATATAAGGGAAGGTATGGGAGGTGTGCGAAAACAGGGCGACATAGGTGAAGGTATGAGAGGTGCACGAAGGCACAGTGATATCGGGGATGCTATGGCAGTTGCGCTAATACACAGCGATATATGGGACGTTAAGAGATGTGCATGAAAACGCGGCGATATTGAGGAAGCCATGAGAGGTGCGCAAAAATACGGCAATATAGGAGAAATTATGAGAGGTGCGTGAAAACACAGCGAGATAAGGGAAGGTATGAGAGGTGCACGAATACGCAGCGATATTGGGGAAGGTATGGGAGGTGCGTGAAAACAGGGCGATATAGGGGAAGTTATGAGAGGTGCGCGAAGGCACAGCGATATAGGGGATGTTATGAGAGGTGCGCGAAAATACCGCGATATAGGGGAAGGTATGAGAGGTGTGCAAGGCACAGCGATATATGGGGAGGTATGAGAGGTGCACGAAAACACAGCGATATAGGGGAAGGTATGAAAGGTGCACGAAAACACAGCGATATAGGGGAAGGTATGAGAGGTGCACGAAGGCACAGCGATATAGGGGATGCTATGAGAGGTGCTCAAAAACAGGGCAATATAGTGGAACATATGGGATGTGCGCGAAACCACGGCGATACAGGGGAATGTATCAGAGGTGCAAGAAAACACAGCGATATAGGGGACGCTATGGGACATGCGCAAAAATACAGTGATATAGGGGAAAGTATGAGAGGTGTGCGAGAACACGGCGATATAGGGGAAATTGTAAGAGGTGTGCGAAAACATGGCGATACGGCAAAATGTATCAGATGTGCTAGAAAACACAGCGATATAGGGGAAGTATTGAGACGAGCGAAAACATAACGATCTAGGTGAAGACATGAGAGGTGCGCGAAAACACGGCGATATAGGGGAAGCTATGAGAGGTGAGCAAAAACACGGCGATACAGAGGAACCTATGAGAGGTGAGCAAAAACACGACGATACAGGGGAAGCTATGAGAGGTGAGCAATAACACAGCGAAAAAGGTGAATCTATGGGTTGTGCGCGAAAAGACAGCGATATAGGGGAAGCTATAAGAGGTGCGCAAGGCACAGCGATATAGGGGATGCTATGGGAGGTGCGTGAATACACAGCGATATAGGGGACGCAATGGAACGTGCGTGAAAACACAGTGATGTAGGGGAAGTTATGAGAGGTGTGCGGGAACACGGCGATATAGGGTAAATTATGAGAGGTGTGTGAAAACACGGCGATACGGGAGAATGTATCAGACATGCAAGAAAACACAGCGATATAGGGGAAGTATTGAGAGGATCGAAAACATAGCGATCTAGGAGAAGACATGAGAGGTGCGCGAAAATGTGGCGATATAGGGGAATCTACGAGAGGTGAGCAATAACACAGCGATAAAGGTGAATCTTTGGGATGTGCTCGAAAAGACAGCGATATAGGGGAAGTTATGAGAGGTGCGCAAGGCACAGCGATACAGGGGATGCTGTGGGAGGTGCGTGAGTACACAGCGATATAGGGGACGTGATGAGATGTGCATGAAAACGCAGTGATATTAGGAAAGGTATGAGAGGTGCACAAAAACACAGCGATATAGGAGAAGTTATGAGAGGTGTGCGAAAACACTGCGATAAAGGGGAAGGTATGAAAGGTGCACGAAAACGCAGTGATATAAGGGAAGGTATAGGAGGTGCGCGAAAACAGGGCGATATAGGGGAAGGTATGAGAGGTGCACGAAGGCACAGCGATATAGGGGATGCTATGGGAGGAGCGCAAAAACACAGCGATATAGGAGACGGTATGAGATGTGCATAAAAACATGGCGATATAGAGGCAGGTATGAGAGGTGCGCGTAAACATGGCGATATAGGGGAAAGTATGAGAGGTGCGCGAAAACTTGGCGTTACAGGGGAATGCATCAGAGCTGCCAGAAAACACAGCGATGTAGTGGAATACATGAGCGGTGTGCGAAAACAGGGCAATATAGTGGAAGCTATGGGATGTGCACGAAAACAGGGCGATATAGGGGAAGCTATGAGAGGTGCGCGAAAACACAGCGATATAGGGGACGCAATTGGACGTGCGCGAAAACACAGTGATATAGGGCAAGTTATGAGAGGTGTGCGAGAACACGGCGATATAGGGTAAATTATGAGAGGTGTGCGAAAACACGGCGATACGTGAGAATGTATCAGACGTGCGAGAAAACACAGCGATATAGAGGAAGTATTGAGAGGATCGAAAACATAGCGATCTAGGTGAAGACATGTGAGGTGCGAGAAAACATGCGATATAGGGGAAGCTATGAGAGGTGAGCAAAAACACGGCGATACAGGGGAAGCTATGGGATGTGCGCGAAAAGACAGCGATATAGGGGAAGTTATGAGAGGTGCGCAAGGCACAGCGATATAGGGCATGCTATGGGAGGTGCGTGAATACACAGCGATATAGGGGACGTGATGAGATGTGCATGAAAACGCAGTGATATTAGGGAAGGTATGAGAGGTGCACAAAAACACAGCGATATAGGAGAAGTTATGAGACGTGTGCGAAAAACACAGCGATATAGGGGAAGGTATGAAAGTTGCACGATAATGCTGTGATATAAGGGAAGGTACAGGAGGTGCGCGAAAACAGGGCGATATAGGGCAAGGTATGAGTGGTGCACGAAGGCACAGCGATATAGGGGATGCTATGGGAGGTGCGCAAAAACACAGCGATATAGGAGACGGTATGAGATGTGCATAAAAACATGGCGATATTGGGGCAGGTATGAGAGGTGCGCGTAAAAACGGTGATATAGAGGAAAGTATGAGAGGTGCGTGAAAACTTGGCATTACAGGCGAATGCATTAGAGGTGCCAGAAAACACAGCGATGTAGTGGAAGACATGAGAGGTGCGCGAAAACAGGGCAATATAGTGGAAGTTATGGGATGCGCGCGAAAACAGGGCGATATAGGGGAAGGTATGAGAGGTGCGCGAAGGCACAGCGATATAGGGGAAGGTATGGGAGGTGCTCGAAAACACATTGATACAGAGAACTGTATCAGAAGTGCGAGAACACAGAGCGATATAGGGGAAGTAGTGAGAGGAGCGGAAACACAGCGATGCAGGTGAAGAAATGAGAGGTGCGCGAAAACACGGCGATATAGGGGAAGGTATGAGAGGTGCGCAAAAACACAGCGATGTAGGTGAAACCATGGGAGGTGCACTGGAAACAGGGCGATATAGGGGAAGGTCTGAGCGATGCGCGAAGGCACAGCGATATAGGGGATGCTATGGGAGGTGCGTGGTTACACAGAGATATAGGAGCCGTTATGAGATGTGCATGAAAACACGACAATATTGGGGAAGCCATGAGAGATGTGCGAAAATACAGCGATATAGGGGACGGTATGGGAGGTGTATGAAAACAGGGCGTCATAGGGGAAGGTATGAGAGGTGCGCGAAGGCACAGTGATATAGGGGATGCTATGGCAGTTGCGCGAATACACAGCGATATATGGGACGTTAAGAGATGTGCATGAAAACGCGGCGATATTGGAGAAGCCATGAGAGGAGCGCAAAAATACGGCGATATAGGAGAAATTATGAGAGGTGCATAAAGACACAGCAATATAGGGGAAGGTGTGGAAGGTGCGCGAAAACAGGGCGATATAGGGGAAGGAATGAGAGGTGCGCGAAGGCACAGCAATATAAGGGATGCTATGGGAGGTGAGCGAATACACAGCGATATAGGGGACGCTATGAGATGTGCATGAAAACACGGCAATATAGGGGAAGGTATAAGATCTGCACAAAAATACAGTGATATAGGAGAAGTTATGAGAGGTGCGTGAAAACACAGCGAAATAAGGGAAGGTTTGAGAGGTGCAGGAAAAAACAGCAATATTGGGGAAGATATCGGTGGTGCGCGAAAACCAGGCGATATAGTGGAAGTTATGAGAGGTGCGCGAAGGCACAGCGATATAGGGGATGATATGAGAGGTGCGCGAAAACACAGTGATATAGGGGAAGACATGAGAGGTGCGCAGAAACAGGGCAATATAGTGGAACCTATGGGATGTGCGCGAAACCACAACGATACAGGGGAATGTATCAGAGGTGCGAGAAACCACAGCGATATAGGGGACGGTATGAGATGTGCATGAATACACGGCGATATTGGGGAAGCCATGAGAGGTGCCTGAAAACACAGCGATATAGGGGAAGGTATGAGAGGTGTGCAAAAACACAGCAATATAGGAGAAGTTAAGAGAGGTGCGTGAAAGCACAGTGATATAGAGGGAGGTATGAGAGGTACACGAAAACGCAGGGATATAAGGGAAGGTATAGGAGGTGCGTGAAAACAGGGCAATATAGGGGAAGGTATGAGAGGTGCACGAAGGCAGAGCGATATAAGGGATGCTATGGGAGGTGCGTGAATATACAGCGATATAGGGGACGTGATAAGATGTGCATGAAAACGCAGCGATATTACGGAAGGTATGATAGGTGCACAAAAACACAGCGATATAGGTGAAGGAATGGGAGGTGCGCGAAGACACAACGTATTATAGGGGATGCTATGGGAGGTGCGCGAATACACAGCGATATAGGGGACTTTATGAGATGCGCATAACAACACGGCGATATAGGGGAAGTTACCAGTGGTGCCCAAAAACACGGCGATACAGGGGAAGCTATGAGAGGTGAGCAATAACACAGCGATAAAGGTGAATCTATGGGATGTGCGCGAAAAGACAGCGATATAGGGGAAGGTATGAGAGGTGCGCAAGGCACAGCGATATAGGGGGAGGTATGAGAGGTGCACGAAAACACAGCGATATAGGGGAAGGTATGGAAGGTGCTCGAAAACTGGGGTGATATAGATGAAGTTATGAGAGTTATGCAAAGGCACAGTAATATAGGGGATGCTATGGAAGGTGCGCGAAAACACAGTCACATAGTGGAAGACAGGAGAGGTGCGCGAAAACACGGTGATATAGGGGAAGCTATGAGAGGTGAGCAAAAACACGGCGATACAGGGGAAGCTATGAGAGGTGAGCAATAACACAGCGATAAAGGTGAATCTATGGGATGTGCGCGAAAAGACAGCGATATAGGGGAAGTTATGAGAGGTGTGCGAGAACACGGCGATATAGGGGAAATTATGAGAGGTGTGCGAAAACACGGCGATACGTGAGAATGTATCAGACGTGCAAGAAAACACAATGATATAGGGGAAGTATTGAGAGGATCGAAAACATAACGATCTAGGTGAAGACATGAGAGGTGCGCGAAAACATGCGATATAGGGGAAGCTATGAGAGCTGAGCAATAACACGGCGATAAAGGTGAATCTATGGGGTGTACGCGAAAAGACAGCGATATAGGGGAAGTTATGAGAGGTGCGCAAGGCACAGCGATATAGGGGATGCTATGGGAGGTGCGTGAATACACAGTGATATAGGGGACGTGATGAGATGTGCATGAAAACGCAGTGATATTAGGGAAGGTATGAGAGGTGCACAAAAACACAGCGATATAGGAGAAGTTATGAGATGTGTGCGAAAACACAGCGATATAGGGGAAGGTATGAAAGGTGCACGAAAACGCAGTGATATAAGGGAAGGTATAGGAGGTGCGCGAAAACAGGGCAATATAGGGGAAGGTATGAGAGGTGCACAAAGGCACAGTGATATAAGGGATGCTATGGGAGGTGCGTGAATATACAGCGATATAGGGGACGTGATAAGATGTGCATGAAAACGCAGCGATATTAGGGAAGGTATGATAGGTGCACAAAAACACAGCGATATAGGAGAAGTTATGAGATGTGTGTGAAAACACAGAGATATAGGGGAAGGTATGAGAGGTGCACGAAAACAGCGATATAGGTGAAGGAATGGGAGGTGCGCGAAGACACCACGTATTATAGGGGATGCTACGGGAGGTGCGCGAATACACAGCGATATAGGGGACTTTATGAGATGCGCATAACAACACGGCAATATAGGGGAAGTTACCAGTGATGCCCAAAAACACGGCGATACAGGGGAAGCTATGAGAGGTGAGCAATAACACAGCGATAAAGGTGAATCTATGGGATGTGCGCGAAAAGACAGCGATATAGGGGAAGGTATGAGAGGTGCGCAAGGCGCAGCGATATAGGGGGAGGTATGAGAGGTGCACGAAAACACAGCGATATAGGGGAAGGTATGGAAGGTGCTCGAAAACTGGGTGATATAGATGAAGTTATGAGAGTTATGCAAAGGCACAGCAATATAGGGGATGCTATGGAAGGTGCGCGAAAACACAGTCACATAGTGGAAGATAGGAGAGGTGCGCGAAAACACGGTGATATAGAGGAAGCTATGAGAGGTGAGCAAAAATACGGCGATACAGGGGAAGCTATGAGAGGTGAGCAATAACACAGCGATAAAGGTGAATCTATGGGATGTGCGCAAAAAGACAGCGATATAGGGGAAGTTATGAGAGGTGTGCGAGAACACGGCGATATAGGGGAAATTATGAGAGGTGTGCGAAAACACGGCGATACGTGAGAATGTATCAGACGTGCGAGAAAACACAGCGATATAGGGGAAGTATTGAGAGGATCGAAAACATAGCGATCTAGGTGAAGACATGAGAGGTGCGCGAAAACATGCGATACAGGGGAAGCTATGAGAGGTGAGCAAAAACACGGCGATACAGGGGAAGCTATGAGAGGTGAGCAATAACACAGCGATAAAGGTGAATCTATGGGATGTGCGCGAAAAGACAGCGATATAGGGGAAGCTATGAGAGGTGCGCAAGGCACAGCGATATAGGGGATGCTATGGGAGGTGCGTGAATACACAGTGATATAGGGGACGTGATGAGATGTGCATGAAAACGCAGTGATATTAGGGAAGGTATGAGAGGTGCCCAAAAACACAGCGATATAGGAGAAGTTATGAGATGTGTGCGAAAACACAGCGATATAGGGGAAGGTATGAAAGGTGCACGAAAACGCAGTGATATAAGGGAAGGTACAGGAGGTGCGCGAAAACAGGGCGATATAGTGGAAGGTATGAGAGGTGCACGAAGGCACAGCGATATAAGGGATGCTATGGGAGGTGCGCAAAAACACAGCGATATAGGAGACGGTATGAGATGTGCATAAAAACATGGTGATATAGGGGCAGGTATGAGAGGTGCGCGTAAAAACGGCGATATAGGGGAAAATATGAGAGATGCGCGAAAACTTGGCGTTACAGGGGAATGCATCAGAGGTGCCAGAGAACACAGCGATGTAGTGGAAGACATGAGAGGTGCGCAAAAACAGGGCAATATAGTGGAAGGTATGGGATGTGCGCGAAAACAGGGCGATATAGGGGAAGGTATGAGAGGTGCGCGAATGCACAGCGATATAGGGGACGCTATGAGATGTGCATGAAAACACGGCGATATAGGGGAAGACATGAGAGGTGCGCAAAAACCGGGCAATATAGTGGAACCTATGGGATGTGCACGAAACCACAACGATACAGGGGAATGTATCAGAGGTGCGAGAAAACACAGCGATATAGGGGACGCTATGGGACATGCGCAAATAAACAGTGATATGGGGAAGGTATGAGAGGTGTGCGAGAACACGGCGATATAGGGGAAATTGTAAGAGGTGCGCGAAAACATGGCAATACACGAGAATGTATCAGAGGTGCGAGAATACACAGCGATATAGGGGAAGTAATGAGAGGTGAGCAATAACACAGCGATCAAGGTGAAGCTATGGGATGTGCGCGATAACAGCGATGTACGCGAAGCTATGGGAGGTGCGCGAAAACACAGCGATATAGGGGACGGTATGAGATGTGCATGAATACACGGCGATATTGGGGAAGCCATGAGAGGTGCCTGAAAACACAGCGATATAGGGGAAGCTATGAGAGGTGCGCGAAAACAGGGCGATATAGGGGAATTAATGAGAGGTGCGTGAAAACAGGGCGATATAGGGGACGCAATGGGACGTGCGCGAAAACACAGTGATATAGGGTAAGGTATGAGAGTTGTGCGAGAAAACGGCGATATAGGGGAAATTATGAGAGGTGTGTGAAAACACGGTAATACGGGAGAATGTATCAGATGTGGGAGAAAACACAGCGATATCGGGGAAGTATTGAGAGAAGCGAAAACATAGCGATCTAGGTGAAGACATGAGAGGTGCGCAAAAACATGGCGATATAGGGGAAGCTATGAGAGGTGAGCAAAAACACGGCGCTACAGGGGAAGCTATGAGAGGTGAGCAATAACACAGCGAAAAAGGTGAATCTATGGGTTGTGCGCGAAAAGACAGCGATATAGGGGAAGCTATAAGAGGTGCGCAAGGCACAGCGATATAGGGGATGCTATGGGAGGTGCGTGAATACACAGCGATATAGGGGACTTGATGAGATGTGCATGAAAACGCAGCGATATTAGGGAAGATATCAGAGGTGCACAAAAACACAGCTATATAGGAGAAGTTATGAGAGGGGTGCGAAAACACAGCGATATAGGGGAAGATATGAAAGGTACACGAAAGCACAGAGATATATTCGGGAAGGAATGGGAGGTGCACGAATACACAGCGATATAGGGGACGTTATGAGATGTGCATGAAAACACAGCCATATAGGGGAAGGTATGAGAGGTGCACGAAAACGCAGCGATATAAGGGAAGGTATAGGAGGTGCGCGAAAACAGGGCGATATAGGGGAAGGTATGAGAGGTGCATGAAGGCACAGCGATATAGGGGATGCTATGGGAGTGCGTGAAAACACAGCGATATAGAAGACGGTATGAGATGTGCATAAAAACACGGCGATATAGGGGAAAGTATGAGAAGTGCGCGAAAACTTGGCGTTACAGGGGAACGCATCAGAGGTGCCAGAAAAGACAGCGATGTAGTGGAAGACATGAGAGTTGCGCGCAAACAGGGCAATATAGTGGAAGGTATGGGATGTGCGCGAAAACAGGGCGATATAGGGGAAGGTATGAGAGGTGCGCGAGAACACGGTGATATAGGAGAAGTTATGAGAGGTGAGCAAAAACACAGCGATATAGGGGAAGGTATGAGAGGTGCGAGAAAACACAGCGATATAGGGGAAGTATTGAGAGGAGCGAAAACATAGCGATCTAGGTGAAGACATGAGAGGTGAGCAAAAACACGGC